>NC_069499.1:140677983-140815483 GCF_027579735.1 Bombina bombina | reverse complement strand
CAGTGGCGCACATACACGCCACTGTCCACCACAGCTCGTTACCGGAATTCAGCATTGCACACAAGCGCTATTTTGTGCTCGCGTGCAATCTCACCCCCTGCCCGCGCAGAGTCAATCAAGCGCGGGCAGATGTCAATCTCCCGGTCGGACTAGACCGGGGAGATTGAAATTCGCCACCTAAGAGGTGGCGAAAGGTTAGGGAAGCAGCGGTCTAATAACCGCTGCTTATTAAATAGGGACTGTAGGTTCTCTTGTGAGAACCAGCAGTCGTAGACAGACAAAGCCTGCTGAAGGGGTTGATAAATCGACCCCTATAATTACAAATGTTCTCCCCAGGACCTTTTTAATGGGTGCACCGCTCAGCTGATTTTACTAACCACCTGGCTAACATTTTAGCCAAAAATGAGCTAAAATTTGCTAATTTTTAACTTTTTCAATGTTTAAAGTTAAAGGTATCTTTATATAAATTTATGTTAAATTATGCAACTAATCTGTGCTTTGGATAGCAAAAAATATTATAATATTAGAAATTATTACACTGCCCCACCTGGTTACTTTATAATGCACCCAGCTGGCAACATTTTCTGTGGAGGACACTAAAGTGTGTATGTGTGTAACCTTGTTGCATTGTACAAAATTAAGACATTTATTTTAATTTAGTTAAGAAAAAAGACCTTTACTAAAAAAAAATAAACCTTACTCTGAATGTTGTGGGCAGAGATCTTCCTACAAGGAGTGAGAGTGTCACAGCTGGCAATCTTAAAGGGACATTATACACTAGAATTTTATTTGCATAAATATTTTGTAGATTATCTATTTACATAGAACATACAGTTTTTTTTAAAAAATGTATAGTGTTGTTTATTTTTAAATAAGATGGTGCTTATTTTCACACTCCTAACTAAGACCCAAAGTTTTAGGAGCATACCGATGTATACCTACTCCAGCTTGCTCCCGTTTGTGTAAAGGGTCTTTTCATATGCAGAGGAAGGGGGGAGTGTCTGCTTTCACTGGGTGTTCCAGTCAACCTAATCAAAAGTGCTAAGTTTTTAAAAGGTTTTATACTGAATTTTTAGATCAGCATCTGTGCATATTATTCATTATAGTAATGTCTATTACATGCAGTTAAATAAAAATTGGTGTATACTGTCCCTTTAACAAAATTTGTTTTGGGAAACGTTATTTCATGGTTAGAGTAGAGACTTTGTCCTCTTAACCCCTTGCGCCATTTGGATGTAGATATACATCATGCAGTAATTAGTCCATCGTACCGCATAAAGTATATCTATGTTCAACCTTCAGAAAACTCCAGCAGTCTCGGTTGTCAAGTGACAAATGAGACTTGCTCTTCCTGGGCTGCAGGAATCTGCCTTCATATGGTAACAGAGCAGGATTAGTACTCTGTTACCATGTTAATGCAGACTGTCTGTAATGATCTCTGTATGTGCCCTTGGGAGGTTGGCAGGTGGGTGGCACAGCAATGGAGGGTGTAGGGAGTGGTAAGGAAGGACAGGACTATAAGAAATAAAGTGTGAATGGGAGAGGGAGAGACACTACACTACACTGCATAAAAATGGGAAATCAGGGTGGGGGACCCTATAGTAGAGATAGCAGGGAGGAGGGGAGAATGCTACACTACAAAAATAAATTAATTAATTAAAAATAAAAATAAATGTATAAACTGGGTACTGGCAGATAGCTGCCAGTACCTAAAATGGCGGACACCATTAGGAGGGGAGAGGGTTTAAGAGGTTTCTGGGAGGGATCAGGAAGGTGGAAGGGTAAGGGGGATCTTACACTGCAGAACATAAATAAATAAATAAAATTAATTCATTACAAAAACTAAAACGTAATACTGGCAGACTACCTGTACTTAAGATGGTAGTCAGGAGTATGGGCAATTGTGTGGGGGCAGGGCGGTTTGGGAGGGATAAGGAAGTTGGGAAGGGTCAGGTGGGAGGGTAATCCCTGCATTAAATACTATTACCCTCACCAGCTAACTAATTAACCCCATCAATTCTGGGAATTTCAGAAGTGTGGTTGCAGTTAGTGGACTTCTAATTGCCAAAAACATATTAAAAAGTCATGCATGTCTGCTATTTCTGAACAAAAAGGACCTGAGAGAAAACTTTACAACCATTGTCTTATGACTGCAGTAGTTGTGTGTAAATAATTTAGTGTGAAGTTTGTTAAAAAGTAAACTATTTTTGTTTAAATGAATATGATTGCATTTGGCGGCGAAACAATGGCAAGATATATACCAAAACCGGCCTAGAACAACACATTGGGTTGTCTACTAAATATATAATAAATATATATATATATATATATATATATATATAGATAGATAGATAGATAGATAGATAGATAGATAGATAGAAAAAAACAAGGCTCTAGTTCTGTTTAAATGGAGTGATAGCAAAAATGCTAAAAAAATTTCAATATTTTGGGCACATTTATTTCTCTGAAAATCCTGGTAACAATTGGGTTAATGTTGTAATAATGTTCCCTTCAATATTGTTCCAGCAATGGTGATACTGTTGTTGCAATGTAATGGCAACTGTAATATTGCCATCAGGGTGAAATTAGCAACAAAAAATTGGTAGGATTGCCTACCAACTCTTAAAAAGGGACAATGTACCCCCCTTTAAAGTGTTTCCAATTATTTGTTCTCTTGGTATTATTTGTTGAAAATAATATCTAGATAGACTCAGGAGGTGGGAGCTAGCTGCTGATTTATGTGTTCAGCTAGCACTCCGTAGTGCATTGCTGCTCCTTTAATAAAGGATATCACAAGAATTAAGCAGCACTAATAATAGAAATAAAATGTAAAGTAATTTAATTGTATGCGTTATCTGAATAATGATAGAAACATTTTGGGATTCATGTCCCTTTAAGTTAGAGTTACAAAAAAAGCGCTACACTACAGAAAAAGGACTGTTTATCAATAAGATATAAATAAATATAAACAGATGGCAGACACTGGTTAGAGGGGGAGAGTTAGAGAGCTGCTTGGGTGGGATCATAAGGGGGATCCTACACTGCAGAAAAAAAATGAATTTAAAAAAAATGCCCTAAAACTTAAAGGGACACTGAACCCAATTTTTTTCTTTTGTAAATCAGAAAGAGCATGCAATTTTAAGCAACTTTCTAATTTGCTCCTATTATCAATTTTTCTTCATTCTCTTGCTATCTTTATTTGAAAAAGAAGACATCTAAGCTTTTTTTTATTTCAGTACTCTGGACAGCACTTTTTTATTGGTGGTTGAATTTATCCACCAATCAGCAAGGACAACCCAGGTTGTTCACCAAAAATGGGCCGGCATCTAAACTTACATTCTTGCATTTCAAATAAAGATACCAAGAGAATGAAGAAAATTTTTATAATAGGAGTAAATTAGAAAGTTGCTTAAAATTTTATGCTCAATCTGAATCTTGAAAGAAAAAATTTGGGTACAGTGTCCCTTTAAAGGATACGAAACCCAATTTTTTTTTTTATGATTCAGATAGAGAATGCAATTTTAAGCAACTTTCTAATTTACTCCTATTATCAATTTTTCTCAGTTTCTCTATTTATTTGAAAAAGCAGGAATGAAAGCTTAGGAACCGGACCATTTTTGGTTCAGCATCCTGGATAGCACTTGTTGATTGTGGCTACATTTAGCCACCAATCAGCAAGGACGACCCAGGTGCTGAACCTAAAATGAGCCGGCTCCTAAGCTTTTTTTATTTCTGCTTTTTAAATAAAGATACCAAGAGAACATAGAAAAATGTATAATAGGAGTAAATTAGAAAGTTGCTTAAAATTGCATGCTCTATCTGAATCATAATAGAAACAAAATGTGGGTTTAGTATTTCTTTATAGTGGAAGACTGTCTGCCAGTACCTAAGATGGTGGGTGACCAGTGGGGGAGAGGGAAGGAAGATAGCTGTTTTGGAGAGATCAGGTAGGGATCAGGGGTGAGAGTTGTGAGCTGGGAGGGTAATCTCTACACTACAGCTAAACTTAAAGGGGCAGTAAACTTACATACTAATGTTATATAATTCTATACATAGTGCAGTATTATATAACATTAGCTTACCGGCACATTTATACTTTCAATTGTTTCAGAGAAATTGTATGTAAAAACCTACAAAAATCTACAGAGCAAGGAGCGGCGTTCTGGTAAAATGAGGTTTTTACATACAATTTCTCTGAAACAATTGAAAGTATAAATGTGCCGGTAAGCTAATGTTATATAATGCTGCACTATGTGTAGAATTATATAACATTAGTATGTAAGTTTACTGCCCCTTTAACCATACAAACTATCTATGGTGCGAAGCTTCAATTAGTGACCTTTTAATTAACAAAATTAAATGGCAAAGCCATGATTGTCTGCTATTTCTAAACAAAGGGGATCCCAGAGAAGCTTTTACAACCATTTATGTTATGACTGCATATGTAAATAATTTCAGTGACACCCCAAAATTTTGAAAACGGTAAACATTTTATTTTTAATATAATCGCATTTGGCAGCAAAATGGTGGCATTAGATATACCAAAATTGGCCTAGATCACGACTACAATGTATCTTAAATATAAACTACTCTTCTCAACAAAAAAAACATTTTATAAAATAAAAAAAAATCTATTTAAATAAAAAAATCCAATTAAAATAAAAATAATCCAATTTTGTTTATTTTTCAAAAAAATAATTATATATATAAATAAAATATATATTTTTTTACAGTCATTATATACTGCAGTATTATAATAATGATGGTTTTTTTATCTGAGATGCTGAGCAGAGTAGGACAATGGGTAATGACTGGTACCAGAGATATATTGTTTTTAGCATAGAGATAACACATTGATTTTTATTTTACGATTATGTTGCTTAGGGAATATGTACAATGGAGAAGCTAAGTGAAAGTGCACAGTAGAAAAGTACCAGATTGAAAACCACCACATAATATTTATTATCACCTTTTTCTCAATTCAGATAGAGCATGCATTTTCTAAATTACGTCTATCATCAATATTTCTTCATTCTTTTGTTGAACAACAGGGACTTATTGTCATGAAGACCTCATAATTTTAGGGTGTGAGGGGGTTAACTTTTTCTCTTTGTGTTATTTAGGTTTTTTTCAGATGAGTATTTCCCTGTGTTTATCCTTAAAAAAAAAAACAGACAACCTGCCGTAAATAGCTTTTAAGTTTTGCTAGAGTGAACATACATCCAGAGACCTGGTGCCTCAAGTCAGTTTATGAGGAAAAGACGTCAACATAGAGTAACAGAAAACAATATCCCTATCAAGACACAAATCTTAGGTCAATTAGAGTTGACACACTAGGATATCTTAAGACATGTTTTAATCACTTGTATTACTGGATGACTAAATATGACAGACATGTCATGTTTGGTATCAAAATAATCCTCATGTTTGGTATCAAAATAATCCTCATGTTTGGTATCAAAATAATCCTCATAATGTCACAATGGGATTGATTATAAGTGTATCTGTACTGTATATACATGACTAAAATTATAATGTATCCTGTAACTTCAGCCAGGGCTTGCAATTGGTTTATGGACTGCCATACAAAAAGGAGTGGCTACCCTACTTCCACACTCTGGAAGGGGGCTTCCAGAAACCCAACCTCAAGAAAAAATGTATTTCATGGTGAAATTAGCAAAATAATATTGTCATTCCACATGGGATGCTTTGGGCAACAGCATGTTTGACAATATTTCTGCCACCTCCCAGGAACAGAGGCTATTCTGGTAAAGTTATCAGCTCTATTAAATGTCCTCACTTTTATATCTTTAAAAACTGTTTTGCTTGTGTAATTGTGTTTGTTAAATATAAATGCAATGTGACTATTTTTGCTCTTAATAAATGTCCCTTTATTAAAATTTGCTTTTGTCCAATATTTGAACCATGTTACTGGAGAGACTAATAACAGTATTGTGTTTTTAGATCGATTTTTGCCAAATTATGTTTTGGGATTTTTAATCAGAATTTTTCCTTAGGATTTCCCATATAACAGTCTTAAGGTGGTGGTAGCAGAGATAGTTTAGTAAAGTAGGTGGCATTAAATGGGAGTTTGCACATTTTTCTGGCTCTAATACAGACCAGAGATTATTTGTGAACCCCCATACCCACTGAAGTAAGTCACAGGCTAGACTGTGACAAAGGTGGAAAGGGTTGGCACAATCAGCAAAAGGAAGTCATACCTTGGAAGTACCAGCTTCTGTGTTGTTTGTCACCCGGTCAGATTCAAATAATGAAAATCTACAACCTGTCACTGTGATACACAAGGTAACACTGGAACTCAGGGACACTGGAGAAGATGTGATTGGGGACCAGGGAGAAGTCTAAGAAATGTGGGGGTATCTAATAATATTCCTACTGATGTATTACTGGGTAATGATCTGGGAAGGTTATCACTGTATGTGCCTGACAATGATAACTTTGACCTAATTACATTGGATAGAGGCCCTGAGGTGCAAAGGGTTGTGAGAAAAAGAAGTTCAGAGACATGCTGACTGGGATATAGGACAGTGTGCATGTGTGCAAAATGCTGTGCCTGGACTGGGGGTGTCTTTGCTGAGATGTAAAAATGTGAGACGACTGTCTGACTGGGAGAGAAGACTAAATGACAGTAGAAATTAGTTGGTGCCAGAACCAGTGGGGTTCACAGGAACAGAGTGACAATGTAAAGGGAAAGACAGACTGTGTGTAAGGACAAATGGATGGTGTGTGTCTATCTCTGCCTGAACAAGTGAGGTCCACAGTACTGAGAAAAAATGTAAGGGGAGAGAATGACTGGGAGATAGAGCAGATGGATATTGAGTGCCAGTCTGTGCAGGAACCAATATAGTCCCCTGTATAGGATGTAAAGAGACAGATGACTAAGGGCAGATGGATTATGTGTGCCAGTGCGTGTCAGAACCAGTATAGTCCCCTGTAGAGGATGTAAAGAGACAGAATGACTAAGGGAAGATGGATTATGTGTGCCAGTGCATGCCAGAACCAGTAGAGTCCCCAGTGCCTCAAGTCAGTTTATGAGGCAAAGATGTCAACATATAGTGCCAGAAAACATTATCCCTAACAAGACACAAACCTTAGGTCAATTATAGTTGAACTAGTTTTTCTTAAAGGGACAATCTACACCAGAATTTGTATTGTTTAAAAAGATAGATAATCCCTTTATGACCAATTCCCTAGTTTTGCACAACCAACAGTTATATAAATACAGTTTTTACCTGTGTGATTACCTTGTATCTAAGCCTCTGCAAACTGCCCCCTTATTTCAGTTCTTTTGACATCCATTTTAGCCAATCAGAGCTGGCTCACCTGAACTCCACATGCGTGAGCACATTGTTATCTATATGACAAACATGAACTAACACCCTCTAGTGGTGAAAGACTGTCAAAATGCCCTGAGAGAAGAGGCAGCTTTCAAGGGCTTCGAAATTAGCATATGAACCTCCTAGGTGTAGCTTTCAACTAAGAATACAAAGAGAACAAAGCAAAACTGGTGATAAAAGTAAATTGGAAAATTGTTTAAAATTACATTCTCTATCTGAATCATGAAAGTTTATTTTGGACTAGACTGTCTCTTTAAGATGTTTTAATCACTTTTATGTTACAGGATGACCAAATAGGACAGGCATATTGGACTCCATTTATCAAGCAGCGGATGCTGCTTTGGAGGCCCATCATTTCAGGCTCGCCTGAAATGAAAGTTAAGAAGCAGCAGTCGTAAGATTGAATTCTTCCTGATCCGATCGGGATGATTGACAGCCCCTGCTAGTGGCCCATTGGCCGCCAGTGAGCAGGTGGCGACATTGCACAAGCATAGGCTGTCCGCATTTAGCGATGTCCAGCGGACATGACTTGCTAGCTCAACACTTGATAAATCAAGCCCATCATGTTTAATATCAAAAAAATCCTCATGATGTCACAATGGGATTTCTTATAAATGTATGTGTACTGTATATGCATGACTAAAATTATAAGATGATATGAAACATTTAACCAGGGCTTGCAATTGGTTTATGACATTCCATTAAAAAGAGGTGACTCTTTAATATGGCCTGGTCACATAAGCATAGATGGGGCTTAAATGCATATAAGAGAGTTAAAAAATAGACTACTGGTCTTGAAATAAAGAGCATCTATTGCAATAAGAAATAAATGTGACTCTATGGGGCCGATTTATCATGGCCCGAATGGGGCCAAATACCCCTGTTTTCGCACGAACTTTCAGGCTTGCCGGAAACAGGAGTTAAGAGGCAGCAAACTCGTCCACTGACTCTGAGGCTGTGGACATCAATCCGCCCAATCTCATACGATCGGGTTGATTGACATCCGAATCTGCAGGGGGCAGCATTGTACAAGCATTTCACCAGAACTTCTTGTGCAATGATTAATGCCGACAGCGCATGCTGTCTGCATTTATGGATGTCTGACGGACATGATCGCTACAGCGGATCATGTCCGCCAGACAAATGATAAATTGCCCCTTATATGTGTTTCTCCCAAAGTCATCTGAATTAATAGGATCAAAGAAAATGAGAAGGCAGATTAAACAGGTTTAGATTCTTATATATATAAAGTTAAATATTACTTTAAGTTTATGATTTTAAAATAGAATTTGCTGCTTTTTTCATTCCCCTTTCTCAAATTATATTGTGTTGTTACTGTTAAAAAGAAAATTTATGTTTACCTGATAAATTTCTTTCTTTCTTGACACAATGGGGGGTAGTTATCAAGCTGTCAACCTCAAATACGCTGGAATTCCGCAGCGTATTTGTGGCGAGGCTGATTCGCCTTAGTTATCAAAGGCTAGAGACCGGCAAAAGTAGAATTTAGTGACGTAAGCTTCGATCCGCCGGACTCAGTCCGACACAGATCGATTCTTACGTCACTCCAGATGTTCCGCACACAAGTGCGGCACAATCTGACTACTTTTGCTAGTTATCAAAAAACTAGCAGGTATGCTCTGCACTTTTCCGGCCCAGCGTACCTGGTTTTCAATCCGCCGCCGTGGAGGCGGCGGATCCCATAGGAATCAATGGGAGTCTGACCATAGCGAAAGTTCATGTTCGCTGCTGCCAGACATCCCATTCATTCCTATGGGAGCTGTCTACTCCTAACACCCTAACATGTACCCCGAGTCTAAACACCCCTAATCTGCCCCCCTACACCTCCGCAACTAAATAAAGTTATTACCCCCTAAACCGCCGCTCCCGGAGCCCACCGCCACTCTAATAAAATGATTAACCGCCACTCCCGGAGCCCACCGCAAGCTATAATAAATATGTTAACCCCTAAACCGCCGCTCCCTGATCCCGCCGCAACTATAATATATGTATTAACCCCTAAACCGCCGCTCCCTGACCCCGCCGCAACTATAATATATGTATTAACACCTAAACCTAACACCCCCCAACTTAAATATTAATTAAATAAATCTAAATAATATTTCTATTATTAACTAAATTAATCCTATTTAAAACTAAATACTTACCTTTAAAATAAACCCTAATATAGCTACAATATAAACAATAATGATATTGTAGCTATCTTAGGATTTATTTTTATTTTACAGGTAACTTTCAATTTATTTTAACTAGGTACAATAGCTATTAAATAGTTATTAACTATTTAATAGCTTACCTAGCTAAAATAAAGAGAAATTTACCTGTAAAATAACTCCTAACCTAAGTTACAATTACACCTAACACTACACTATCATTAAATAAATTATTTCTATTTAAAACTAAATACTTACCTGTAAAATAAACCCTAAGATAGCTACAATGTAATTAATAATTACATTGTAGCTATTTTAGGATTTATATTTATTTTACAGGTAACTTTGTATCTATTTTAGCTAGTTAGAATAGTTATTAAATAGTTATTAACTATTTAATAACTACCTAGCTAAAAGAAATACAAAATTACCTGTAAAATAAATCCTAATCTAAGTTACAATTAAACCTAACACTACACTATCATTACATTAATTAAATAAATTAAATACAAATAACTACAATTAAATACAATTACATAAACTAACTAAAGTACAAAAAATAAAAAAGCTAAGTTACAAAAAATAAAAAAAATAAGTTACAAACATTTAAAAAATATTACAACAATTTTAAACTAATTACACCTAATCTAAGCCCCCTAATAAAATAACAAAGCCCCCCAAAATAAAAAATTCCCTACCCTATTCTAAATTAAAAAAGTTCAAAGCTCTTTTACCTTACCAGCCCTTAAAAGGGCCTTTTGCGGGGCATGCCCCAAAGAATTCAGCTCTTTTGCCTGTAAAAGAAAAATACAACCCCCCCAACATTAAAACCCACCACCCACATACCCCTAATCTAACCCAAACCCCCCTAAAAAAAAAACTAACACTACCCCCTGAAGATCATCCTACCTTGAGTTGTCTTCAGCCAGCCGACCCACCGATGGAACCGAAGAGGAGATCCGGAGCGGCAGAAGTGATCCTCCAAGGGGCGCTGAAAAAGTCTTCCATCCGATGAAGTCATCATCCAGGCGGCGCTGAAGAAGTCTTCCATCCGGGCGATGTCATCTTCCAAGCGGGGTCTTCAATCTTCTCTCTTCAGGATCCATCTTCATCCCGCCGGCGCGGAACATCCTTCTTTCCCGACGGACTAACGATGAATGAAGGCTCCTTTAAGGGACGTCATCCAAGATGGCGTCCCTTCAATTCCGATTGGCTGATAGGATTCTATCAGCCAATCGGAATTAAGGTAGGAAAAATCTGATTGGCTGATTGAATCAGCCAATCAGATTGAAGTTCAATCCGATTGGCTGATCCAATCAGCCAATCAGATTGAGCTTGCATTCTATTGGCTGTTCCGATCAGCCAATAGAACGCAAGCTCAATCTGATTGGCTGATTCAATCAGCCAATCAGATTTTTCCTACCTTAATTCTGAATGGCTGATAGAATCCTATCAGCCAATCGGAATTGAAGAGACGCCATCTTGGATGACGTCCCTTAAAGGAGCCTTCATTCGTCGTTAGTCCGTCGGGGAAGAAGGATGTTCCGCGTCGGCGGGATGAAGATGGATCCTGAAGAAAGAAGATTGAAGACCCCGCTTGGAAGATGACATCGCCCGGATGGAAGACTTCTTCAGCGCCGCTTGGAAGATGACATCGCCCGGATGGAAGACTTCTTCAGCGCCGCCTGGATGATGACTTCATCGGATGGAAGACTTCTTCAGCGCCCCTTGGAGGATCACTTCTGCCGCTCCGGATCTCCTCTTCGGTTCCATCGGTGGGTCGGCTGGCTGAAGACAACTCAAGGTAGGATGATCTTCAGGGGGGTAGTGTTAGGTTTTTTAAGGGGGGTTTGGGTTAGATTAGGGGTATGTGGGTGGTGGGTTTTAATGTTGGGGGGGTTGTATTTTTCTTTTACAGGCAAAAGAGCAGTTTTCTTTGGGGCATGCCCCGCAAAAGGCCCTTTTAAGGGCTGGTAAGGTAAAAGAGCTTTGAACTTTTTAATGTAGAATAGGGTAGGGCATTTTTTTATTTTGGGGGGCTTTGTTATTTTATTAGGGGGCTTAGATTAGGTGTAATTAGCTTAAAATTGTTGTAATATTTTTTAAATGTTTGTAACTTATTTTTTTTATTTTTTGTAACAGCTTTTTTTATTTTTTGTACTTTAGTTAGTTTATGTAATTGTATTTAATTGTAGTTATTTGTATTTAATTTATTTAATTAATGTAATGATAGTGTAGTGTTAGGTTTAATTGTAACTTAGGTTAGGATTTATTTTACAGGTAATTTTGTATTTCTTTTAGCTAGGTAGTTATTAAATAGTTAATAACTATTTAATAACTATTCTAACTAGCTAAAATAAATACAAAGTTACCTGTAAAATAAATATAAATCCTAAAATAGCTACAATGTAATTATTAATTACATTGTAGCTATCTTAGGGTTTATTTTACAGGTAAGTATTTAGTTTTAAATAGAAATAATTTATTTAATGATAGTGTAGTGTTAGGTGTAATTGTAACTTAGGTTAGGATTTATTTTACAGGTAAATTTCTCTTTATTTTAGCTAGGTAAGCTATTAAATAGTTAATAACTATTTAATAGCTATTGTACCTAGTTAAAATAAATTGAAAGTTGCCTGTAAAATAAAAATAAATCCTAAGATAGCTACAATATAATTATTATTTATATTGTAGCTATATTAGGGTTTATTTTATAGATATTTAGTTTTAAACAGGATTAATTTAGTTAATAATAGAAATATTATTTAGATTTATTTAATATTTAAGTTGGGGGGTGTTAGGGTTAGACTTAGGTTTAGGGGTTAATAATTTTATTACAGTGGCGGCGGTGTAGGGGGGGCAGGATAGGGGTTAATAAATGTATTATAGGTGGCGACGGTGTAAGGGGGGCAGATTAGGGGTTAATAAGTTTAATATAGGTGGCGGCGGGATCCGGGAGCGGCGGTTTAGGGGTTAAACTATTTATTTAGTTGCGGCAAGGTTCGAGATCAGCAGGATAGGGGTTAATAAGTTTATTATAGGTGGCGACAGTATAGGGGGGCAGGATAGGGGTTACTAGGTATAATGTAGGTGGCGGCGGTGTCCGGGAGCGGCGGTTTAGGGGTTAATAAGAGTTGCGGCGGGGTCTAGGAGGGGCAGTTTAGGGGTTAATAACTTTATTGAGTTGCGGGGGGCTCCGGGGGCACCGGTATAGGGGGTAGAACAGTGTAGTTTAGTGTGGGTGCTTAGTGACATGCTAGCAATAAAGCTGTCAAAAAGCCGAAGAGCAGCGAGATCGGAAGAGTGATAACTCTCACAGTCCGCTGCTCATCGCCCCATACTTGGTGCGCGGCTTTTTGACAGATTTATTGATAACTTAGGCGAAATTTTGCAGGTCCGCAGCGGCGATGGTAGGCGAGCTAAGGTGGGCGTATTGGGCCGGCGAAGGCAGGTAAGTTGACACGTTGATAACTAGGCCTCAATGAGTCCATGGATCATCTAATTACTATTGGGAATATCTCTTCTGCCCAGGAGGAGGCGGCAAAGAGCACCACAGCAGAGCTGATAAATATCACCTCCCTTCCCTCCAACTCCAGTCATTCGATCGAAGTAAAGAAGAGAAAGGAAGCAACAAGATGCAGAGGTGCCTGAAGTTTATAACAAAACAACCTGTGTCAAGAAATAAATACATTTATCAGGTAAACATACATTTTCTTTTCTTTCTAATGACACGATGAGTCCACGGATCATCTAATTACTATTGGGAATCAATACCCAAGCTAGAGTACACAGATGACAAGGGAGGGACAAGACAGGGACCCTAAATGGAAGGCACCACTGCTTGAAGAACCTTTCTCCCAAAAGCGGCCACAGCCGAGGCAAAAGTGTCAAACTTGTAGAATTTTGAAAAAGTGTGAAGAGAGGACCAAGTTGCAGCCCTGAAAATCTGTTTCACAGAAGCTTCTTTTTTGAATGCCCATGAGGAAGAAACAGCCCTCATGGAATGAGCCGTAACTCTCTCTGGAGGTTGCAGTCCAGCAGTATCATAGGCAAAACGAATAATACTCTTCAGCCAAAAAGAAAGGGAAGTAGCCGAAGCTTTCTGTCCCTTACGTTTTCCTGAAAAAACTACAAAGCAGAAGACTGACGAAAATCTTTAGTCGCTTGTAAGTAAAATTTTAGAGCACGAACCATGTCTAAATTATGCAGAAGCCGTTCCTTCTGAGAAGGAGGATTAGGACACAATGAAGGAACAACAAACTCCTGATTAATGTTACGGACAGAAACTACTTTAGGAAGAAAACCCAGCTTAGTACGTAAAACTACCTTATCCGAATAAAAAATAAGGTAAGGTGTCTCATACTCTAATGCCGAGCGCTCTGATACTCTACGGGCAGAAGAAATAGCCACGAGAAACAAAACTTTCCAAGATAACAACTTAATATCTAAGGAATGCATGGGCTCAAAGGAGCCCCTTGAAGAACTTTAAGAACTAAATTAAGACTCCAGGGAGGAGTTATTGTTTTGAACACAGGCCTGAACCTGACTAAGGGCTGAGAAAAAGATTGCACATCTGGGACGTTTGCCAGACGTTTATGTAACAAAATAGACAAGGCAGATATTTGACCCCTTAGAGAACTAGCCGATAATTCTTTCTCCAAACCTTCTTGGAGAAAAGACAGAATTCTAGGTCCAAGAGTAGCCCTTGGATTCACACCAATATAAATATTTACGCCATATCTTATGGTAAATCTTTATAGTCACAGGTTTACAAGCCTGAATCATGGTCTCAATGACCGAATCTGAAAATCCCAGCTTGGATAAAATTAAGCGTTCAATCTCCACGCAGTCAGCTTCAGAGAAACTAGATCTGGATGAAGGAAGGGCCCTTAAAGTAGAAGGTCCTTCCTCAATGGAAGTCGCCAAGGTGGAAGAGAGGACATTTCCACCAGGACTGCATACCAAATCCTGCGAGGCCAGGCCGGTGCAATGAGAATCACCAACGCCCTCTCCTGCTTGATTCAAGCAATGACCGAGGAAGAAAAGCGAACAGAGGAAATAGGTATGCTAGACTGAAGGTCCAGGGTGTCTATAAATACCGCCTGAGGGTCCCTTGACCTCGATCCGTACCTCGGAAGCTTGGCATTCTGCCGAGATGCCATGAGATCCAATTCCGGCTGACCCCATTTGAGAATCAGGCTGGAAAACACATCCGGATGGAGTTCTCACTCCCCCTCTCTGCTCAGAAAATCCGCCTCCCAGTTGTCCACCCCTGGAATGTGATAGACAGCAATTGTGGGTCTCCGCCCACCAAATTATCTTGGCTACCTCTGTCATGGCTAAGGAACTCTGCGTTCCCCCCAGATGATTGATGTAAGCCACTGAAGTTATGTTGTCCGACTAGAACCTGATAAACTGGGCCGAGGCTAACTGGGGCCAGGTCAGAAGAGCATTGAAGATTGCTCTCAGCTCCAGAATGTTTATAGGAAGAACAGACTCTGCCTGAGTCCACAAACCCTGGGCCTTCAGAGAGCCCCAGACTGCTCCCCATCCTAGAAGACTGGCGTCTGTTGTCACAATCCCCCAGGAGGGTCTGCGAAAGCAGGTTCCCTGGGAGAGATGATCCTGAGACAACCACCAAAGAAGAGAATCCCTTGCCTCCTGCTCCAGTAGAATTCTTGGAGACAAATCCGCATAATCTCCGTTCTATTGACTGAGCATGTCTAACTGCAGAGGTCTGAGAAGCGGGTGAACGGGATGATGTTCATTGTCGCCACCATCAGCCCAATTACCTCCATACATTGAGCTACTGATGGCTGAGGAACGGACTGAAGCGCTAGGCAAGAATCGTAAATTTTTGATTTCCTGACTTCTGTCAGAAAAATCTTCATTAATAGGGAATCTATTATGGCTCCCAAAAAGTTACCCTTGTATTTGGAATTAAGAAACTCTTTTACAAATTTACCTTCCAACCATGAGATTGCAGGAAGGATAACAACATTTGCGTGTGGGACCTTGCTTGTTGAAAGGATGGCGTCTGGACCAGGATGTCGTCCAGATAGGGCGCCACTGCAATGCCCCGTAATCGGAGCACCGCCAACAGGGATCCGAGAACCTTTGAGAAAATTCTGGGAGCTGTGGCAAGGCCGAAAGGAAGAGCCACAAATTGGAAGTGTTTGTCCAGAAAGGCAAACCTTAGAAATTTGTGATGATCCCTATGAATAGGAACATGCAGGTACGCATCCTTTAAATCCACCGTTGTCATAAATTGACCCTCTTGGACCAAAGGAAGAATGGAACGAATAGTTTCCATCTTGAAGGATGGTACTCTGAGGAATTTGTTTAGACTCTTGAGATCTAAAATTGGCCTGAAGGTTCCCTCCTTTTTGGGAACCACAAACAGATTGGAATAAAACCCCAGACCCTGTTCCTGAATCGGAACAGGAACTATCACTCCCAGGTTGAAGAGGTCCTGTACCCAGTGTAAGAACGCCTCTCTTTTTGTCTGGTCTACAGATAATCTTGAAAGCAGAAACCTGCCTCTGGGAGGAAAACTTTTGAACTCTATTTTGTATCCCTGGGACACTATGTCCACTGCCCAGGGATCCTGAACATCTCGAACCCAAGCCTGAGTGAAGAAGGAAAGCCTGCCCCCTACAAGATCCGGTCCTGGATCGGGGGCAGGCCCTTCATACTGTCTTTGATTCAATAACAGGTTTCTTGGAATGTTTTCTCTTGTTCCAAGACTGATTTGGTCTCCAGGAAGACATATACTGTTCTTGCTTGGAAACGGAAGCAGAAGAATTTCCCTTGAAGTTTTGAAAGGAACAAAAATTACTCTGACGTACCTTTTGCTTATTTCTCTTATCCTGAGGGAGAAGATGACCCTTACCTCCCGTAATATCAGAAATTATTTCCGTTAAACCTGGTCCAAACAAGGTCTTTCCTTTGTAAGGAATTGCTAAAAGTTTAGACTTAGATGATACATCCGCAGACCAAGGCTTTAACCATAAAGCTCTAAGGGCTAGAACAGGGAAACCTGAAATCTTTGCTCCCAGTTTGATAACCTGAAGGGAAGCATAAGTAATAAAGGAATTAGCCAATTTAAGAGCTTTAATCCGATCCTGGATTTCATCAAGGGGGGTGTCTGTCCTAATAGCATCAGACAATGCATCAAACAAATAAGCCGCCGCACTAGTGACGGTAGCAATGCACACAGCTGGTTGCCATTGTAAACCTTGATGTACATACATCTTTTTGAGTAACCCCTCTAATTTTTTGTCCATATGATCTTTAAAAGCACAACTATCCTCTATGGGGATAGTAGTTCTCTTGGCCAGGGTGGAAACAGCTCCTTCCACCTTAGGGACTGTTTGCCAAGCTTCCTTGACAGAATCAGCTATGGGAAACATCTTTTGAAATATAGGAGATGGAGAAAAAGGGATACCCGGTCTTTCCCACTCCTTAGCAATGATCTCAGAAGCTTGGTCAGGTACAGGAAAAACCTCTTTCGAGGAAGGTACATCAAAATATTTGTTTAGCTTACTGGATTTCTTCGGATAAACAACGACCATAGTGTCACTGTCATCTACTGTAGCTAAAACCTCCTTAAGTAACAAACGGAGGTGTTCCAGCTTAAATCTGAAGGATACAACTTCAGTATCAGCAGTAGGAATTACACTGTCAGAGTCTGAGATTTCACCCTCAGATGCTACCGAAGTATCCTCCTCCTCGGGCTTCTTGGAGGGGGCATACGAAATAGCAACAACTGCGTCAGTAACCTCACCTACTGAATGTCTACTCTTCCTCTTGTGCTTCCCCTGCAACATGGGAAAGGCAGATAATGCATCAGAGGACATGAGAGAAGCGATGTCTTGCAACGTAACTCCAGGGGGAGTTAGAGAGGAGGCGCAGGGCACTGCATGTGTGGGCGATACAAGTTGGGACACTTGAGGAGAAGACTGCGGCATATATTGAACATTGACATTAGACTCCTAAACAGCATTCTCCTTGGAAAATGTTGGCTCAGAAAAAAGTCTATCCCTGTAATTTAAAGTTCTCTCAATGCATGATAAACAGAAAGGGATTGGTGGTTCCACATTGGCATCAAAACACAAAGAACAAGTTACACTTTGCAAAGCCTCTTGGTCCATTCTGGCTCACAACAGATCAAATTAGCAATAATATTCTCAATTTTTAATAAAGAATAAGATTGAGAAAAAAACGTTACTGTCTCTTTAAATTTTAAACTGCAACTTTTTTTTTTTTTTTTTGTATGACGTTTTTTTTTTTTAGATTTCAAAATTTTTATTGATAAATAATATTCTCAATTACAAAGATAACATAGTGAATGTTTTTTGGAGCACGAAGGCTCCTTCAGGATATATGAACAGAAAATTGAAACAATATCAACATTTCCGGTTGGGATGTATTCATAAAATGGAAAATGATCGTGATATAGCTCTTATCAGAGGGGGTAGGTTAGATGGGGTGGGGAAGGAGCTGGGGAGGAGAGGAAAGGTGGAAGTGGTGTTAAAGGTAGAGATATAGATCTTATACATAGGGTATATAGCAAAGGTTAACTAGTGCTCGTTTGTTCCAGTGTTTGGGGTCCAAGCTATGGTATGGCAAGTTTGCCAGTCTGCCCACACTAGTTCAAACAGGTCCGAATTATTTAGGGAGTAAAAGATAGGTTTCTCCATGTTGTAGATATATGCCATATAATTTAAGATGCATGGCCATTTTGGGGGTGTCTCGTTTTTCCATGCCTTGGCTATGGTCGCTTTAGTAGCTGTTAGTAAATAGATTGCTAGGTATGCTTGATGCTTAGGTAATTTAGTAATGCCTATGTGTAAAAGGGCATTGGGAGGAGTTGCGGGTAGTGTTATACCTAGTCCCGCTAGTGTACGGAAACAGGTACTCCATAAGGGTTTCAAAAATTATGACAAAGTTTGTATAACGCTGCCTAGTGGATAAAGTACTTTGTAAGCATCGGAATGGTGTATACCAGGATACATATAAGGATACATATAACAATGCACAGGTGAGATTAATGCAATGTAGCAATTTGTAACAAACACTTGACACGGCGGTCTTATCACATACTTCACCCGCACACTCGCATTCACCTTAGCCCTTCTTTACCTTTCCGTGAAGGTGGAAGTCTTCCACTTCTCTCGGCTAGGCTCCCCTCTGTGTAGACGAAAGGGTAGTCACGCTGTGAAGCACGACCATCACTCTCTCTCCAACTCCGGTTCCACTGCAAGCGTGTGCGGGACTTACCGATCGGATGTGACGTCAGAACCTCCTTCACATTCTCACCGGTCTGTATCCAATCCGTGCCTTGAACTAGGCCAATGCTCCTCTGTATGCCGATATACGCTGGGACTTAATGAAGAGAGTTCCTCTACTCTCAAAGAAAGTATCAAGAAAAAATGTAGCAAAGTCCCAGTTGTAGACTGAACTTTATTTGTATCGGATTAAAACATGAAAAAATGTTTGTTTTCTGATATAGACAAAAAATATATGCTCAGCCGATTATAGATAAAGTTAAAGATAAAAGAAAGATAAATTATCTACGTACATATTCTTTCTATCTAACAGCCTCTTTACTAAACCCATACTGGCTCTAAAATGGAGTTAGCAGCTGACAAACAATATTATTCTTTATGCACTGATGATGATTGGGATTTGGATGATATAGAATTGGAGGATCTATCTAAAGTTTGCATTAAAAATGCTGGACTGGGTGACCTGTTTTCTATGCTTGAGGATTATAAACTAAAAGAACTTAGACTCCGCATGGACAATTGGACATTCACTAAGTATATTGCTAAAGGAATGATACCTCGTGGGTTAAGATTACAAAAGTTCCCCACATTCGAGACAGATGACCAGGACTTTATATCAGAGTGGAATGACATTCTAACGGAGTGCTCCATTAGACTGATGGGACTTCTAATTAAACATAAGACTGCTTTAATATCTAAATACAGAGAAGAAATTTGTGTACTACAAAAGGAATTAAGCAAATTTAGACATGATGATAAATATGTAAAGTTTGATACCATACTACAAGAGACAATCGAAGCTACCAAACGCAATATAATGAACACTAAATACATAAAATATCAAAGAGATAGTAAGGATTATGCCAATAAAACAGTTTATGTGTGGCGAAGGAAGTTTAGAAGGGCAATACAGACTAACTTAAAAAACTCCATACAGACACAAGACAAAAGTACAGCTCACATAAAGGAAGATACAACTAATGAGGGCACACTAACACACAAGAAAAATAGACGTTGGAAGAAAAAAGTACGATTTAATACTGATAATAGTAATTTCACTGACGAAGAAGGTTCTGCCTCAGGGACAGATTTTTCAAATTCAGAGGGGAGTTCAGCATCCGATTGGGATAATACACCAATTGAGTCAAGTACTAATCTAGAAGTAACAACAGATATGAATACTCATTTAAATGAAAATATCCAAGCAGGGGGCACAATATTGTATATCAATGAACAGGGAGCAAAACCTAAAGACAAGAGATCCACAGAGGTTTTTCGGGAGGATTCAGGCATACCCAAGGGAGGGGGAACATTAACAACACAAATAAAACAAGATTTGGTAGAGAAGAAAAAACAAGAAAGGTACCCCACAAGAGAAAACAAAAACAAAAACAAAAGCAATCGGAAGTATGTCTAAACACAGTAATTAATATATCTAGTTATAGTCTGAGTAAGACTGAAAGTAAGGTCCTGAGTTATGGACTTAATTTTTGTCCATCTAGGGATTTTGTCCTCTTTCAGACTATTTTAGATACTAATAAATTTGTTAGATCGCTTACACTAAAGAAACATTTTCTTAAAGAAAATAAAGAAAATAATGTTACAAGATCTAATGAGAATGATATTACAATAAGTGACAGGATAAATAATTTAACTTTTCAGGACCTTTGCGCATGCAATGATCTAGAACAGTTAATATCTGAAGGGAATTTACCCTCAATCGAAGAGGAAAGTAAAGATAAGCATGTGGGTTTTAAATGTAAATCCAGATTTTATCCTTTACAGTCCAGAGGTAAACCCCTCGAACTATTTCAGAAGAGAGTTGTGGAGGATCTGACTACTTTATATCAGCAAAAAACAGGGAAAGCGAATAAGATAAAGAATTTGACAAAAAAAGAAAGAGAGGCATTGGTAGCCCTAGAGAAAAATGAAAGTATCGTGATAAAACGGGCTGATAAAGGCAGCAGCATAGTGGTCTGTGACAAAACCTGGTATATAGCTGAGGCACACAGACAGTTGGATGATACCAATGTCTATGAAAAAGTTAGTCACAATCCACGAATAGAGTTTCAGAGACGTCTATTTAAGATCTTGAGTGAAGGTAGAAGACATGGGTTTATAGATCAATCCACATTTGAATATTTATATGTTGAACATCCAAGGACTGCTGCGTTTTATCATCTACCAAAGACTCATAAAGGGCTAGAGAATGTCAAGGGGAGACCCATTGTGTCGGGCAATGGCTCCTTGCTTGAACATTTGTCCGAATGGGTCGATGACATACTGCAGCCATATGTCCTTAAATTAAACAGTTATGTAAAAGATACTACCCACATACTCAATATCTTTAAGAACTTCACTTGGAAGGATAACTATAGTTGGCTCACAGTAGATGCCACATCGTTATATTCCTCAATACCACACTCTGTAGGCTTATTAGCAATAGAGTTTTATTTAGACAAAGATGGTAATCTAAATGCAGACTTTAAAAACTATGTACTTAAAATTATTAGGTTTCTGTTAGAACATAATAGTTTTGTGTTTGGAAATGATCACTATATACAAAAACAAGGGACGGCGATGGGGGCGAAATTTGCGCCCTCATACGCAAATCTCGTGATGGGTTGGTTTGAAGAAACCTACATTTATGGTGATACAAATCCCTACCGTGAACATATAATTCAATATAATAGGTTTATTGATGACCTTATAATAGTTTGGAAGACAGATGAAACATCAGCTGATAAATTTGTTCAACATCTAAATAATAATAAAATGGGATTAAACTTCACCAAAGAATGGAATAAAATAGAGATAAATTTCTTAGACATTACACTATATGGGAATTCTATATCCAACTCTGTAAACACAGCGCTTTACCGTAAACCCATAGCAGGTAATGCACTGCTTTATGCTACCAGTGGACATCCAAAACATGTCTTTAAAGGCATTATTAAAGGACAGATGATGAGAGTTAAACGTAATTGTTCACTTAATAATGATTACATTAAAGAAAGTGAAGAATTAGCACATAGGCTAATAGCCAGAGGTTACTCTAAAACTGAGGTTATAAAAATTAAAAAAGAAGTTGATAGATACAACAGAGAGGATTTATTATCCCCTAAAAGGAAGGACAAAACAGATAATAGACCTACATTCGTCACCAAGTATTCGAATCAATACAATGATATATGTAATATTGTAAAGAAATATCTCCCTATCTTGTATGGGGATGAAATATTGAAAGAAGTAATTGGTGACGGATGTAAATTTGTCTATAAGAAAAATGATACACTTGCTAATTCACTCTCACCTAGCGTGCTAAAGAATACACAGATACAAACCAATGAAAGCTCATGGCTACGATGTAATGGCAGCTATAGATGTGGCAGCACTCGCTGTAAAGCCTGCGACTACCATAATGTTACTAGCACATTCAAATCATATACAACAGGAGAAACCTTTCAGATACATGGTTGTCATAATTGTAGCTCAAATTTTGTGATATACTTAGTAGAATGTAATTTATGCAAGGGTCAGTACGTAGGACTCACTACACGGGATATAAGGACACGTATCAGAGAACATCTGGGAGATATAAGAAACAAAATTCCCTGTTCTGAGCTAAGTCGTCATTTTATTGAGGTCCATAACCAGTCAGTTCATTCATTTAGTTGGAATATAATAGAAGCAATTAAAACTCCACCTAGAGGAGGAGATAGGTCACAAACATTAGGTAGACAGGAAGTCTATTGGATCTTTAGACTAAAAACCCAGATTCCTAACGGTTTTAATTCAGAATTCGATCTAGTAAATTTTTGGGAATAGTTATTTAAACTACAAAACAAAAAGTTTCATGATATGTGTATATTCATCTAGACCTATAATAATTACTGGTATATACAAAATTTTGTTTGAATAAGAAAGTTCACTATAAGTGTCCAGTCTGTATGTCCACATATCTGCATATGCTATATGGTCCCCGATGTTGTAGATCACTACCCATGTTCTGTTTTGTTTATAACCTCCAATATTCATTTAAGTTCATTTAAGTGTATTTTCAGTAATAAGAATATCTATAAGTTAAATTTTGTTACAATACAATATTCAACAGATCATTTATATATATAACATACTAAAGTTTATTAGTTGATTATATATTCTCATAGAATGTAAATGTTGTTAATAATATGAGAGTTAAGGATAACTGTATATATTTATATGTAACATATTACTAGACACTTATATGGAGTTAATTAATTGATTAAGATAAAGAGAGATTGTATCTCAGATAAGGTGAACAGTCTACCACGGAGAGCAGCTTTCCATATTGCTAGATAGGGTTAAGTATTCAGCTGATTTGGGTTCACATGTAATTCAACACCTATTTAAGCCTCTGTAAAACATACATTAGACATGGTCTATGATTACGGCAAGAGCTAGCCGAAACGCGTTAGACCTTTCTAGGTTTTTACAAACATTTTTTCATGTTTTAATCCGATACAAATAAAGTTCTGTTTTTATTTATCTACAACTGGGACTTTGCTACATTTTTTCTTGACTCCATAAGGGTCTCAGCTTAGGGCATTCCCACTATATGTGCAAGGAATCTCCTTTTTTACCGCAAGTACGCCAGCAAAGGGGAGATGCAGAGTCAAACATTTTGTTTAGCTTCGCAGGAGTGAGATACATAGGGTATATAGCAAAGGTTAACTAGTGCTCGTTTGTGCCAGTGTTTGGGGTCCAAGCTATGGTATGGCAAGTTTGCCAGTCTGCCCACACTAGTTCAAACAGGTCCGAATTATTTAGGGAGTAAAAGATAGGTTTCTCCATGTTGTAGATATATGCCATATAATTTAAGATGCATGGCCATTTTGGGGGTGTCTCGTTTTTCCATGCCTTGGCTATGGTCGCTTTAGTAGCTGTTAGTAAATAGATTGCTAGGTATGCTTGATGCTTAGGTAATTTAGTAATGCCTATGTGTAAAAGGGCATTGGGAGGAGTTGCGGGTAGTGTTCTAGTCTCGCTAGTGTACGGAAACAGGTACTCCATAAGGGTCTCAGCTTAGGGCATTCCCACCATATGTGCAAGGAATCTCCTTTTTTACCGCAATTACGCCAGCAAAGGGGAGATGCAGAGTCAAACATTTTGTTTAGCTTCGCAGGAGTGAGATACCAATGCGTTAAGAGTTTATAATAAGTTTCGAAGAGTGTAACACAGTGTACAGCCTTTTTGGTGAGGGAGATTACGTGTTGCCATGTCTGTGGGGGTACGGTTAGATTCAGAGCCGACTCCCATTTGAGTAGGTGAGAGAGCTTGTTCTCAGAATCTGAGTTTCCTATTAAGGTGTAGTGTATTGATAGGGGCCTATGCAGTTTGTTACCTTGTTGCCATGTCATTTCCCAGAGTGTTCGGGGTCGGTGCAATTCAGGTTGGAAACCCCAACTGAGAAGAAAGCTCTTTAATCTTGCATATTCAAATGTCATATGCCTGGGTAGGTTGAAGCCAACCTGTATTTCTGAGAGTGTCATGAAGCGCGGGGTTGGTGAAGTGACCCAAATGTCAGCTACTGTCTGTATACCGATTCGCGTCCAGCTATGAGGGTGAGAGTCAGGTAGGCCTCGTAGGAGACCCGTCATGGGAGTGATAGGTGAAGGGTGCGGGGCAATATGTGGGTAGTGTCTCAGCTTGTCCCACATAGCGAGGCATTCTCGTATTATGGTGTTACTAATGTCTGTGGTCCGTCGTAGGTGGGCAGGAATCTAAATCAGGTCCGGTAGGAATATGTGGTTTGGGAGAGAGGCTTGTTCTATGGTTTTCCATTTACTAGGGGAGTCCTTCGCACCCCATTGCGAGATGTGAGTGAGCATGGCTCCTTCATAATACCTTGTTATCGAAGGGGAGGCTATGCCTCCTCTACTAAGGGGACTTTGGAGAATTTTATGCGCTACTCTAGGGGGTTTATGCTGCCAGATATATTTTGTAAATTCACTCTGAAATTGGTGGAGGAGATACCCCGGGATACGAAAAGGAAGGCATCTAAATAAGTATGACATTTTGGGTAGGAAGGACATCTTAAGGGCCGTTAGTCTGCCTATCCATGATATGTAAGTGTAATCCCATTTGTCTTTCAGAGTGCGCAGTTCGGCTAAAAGGGGCAAATAGTTGTCTTTGATCATCTGAGGGATATTGTTCGATATCTTAACTCCTAAGTGAGAAATAAAGTTGTTGGCGCAATGTACTCTATAATGGGTCTTTAGGGTGTCAACTGTGTCTTGGGGGAAACCCCATGTGAAGATTTCTGTCTTATCTAAGTTTAATTTGTAAAGGGACATGTATCCAAAAGAATCTAAGATTTCCATCAGTCTCGGGAGTGAGGATAGAGGGTCTGAGGAGAATATCGTGATGTCGTCAGCGAAGAGCGCTATTTTATGAATAGTGCCATGTAGACGAACGCTATCAATTTTTTTATCTTGTCTGATTTGCTCTGCTAATGGCTCGATTGCCAGGGCAAAAAGAAGAGGTGAGAGTGGACACCCCTGTCTGGTACCATTGGAGATTGAAAAGGGGGGCGAGACGAAGCCTAGTCCTCTAACTACCACTGAGGGAGTAGAGTAAAGAGCCTGTATCGCTTTGATAATTTGATCTGGGAAATAAAAGGTTTTGAGGACTTCCGATAAGTAGGACCACCGAATGCGGTCAAAAGCCTTCTCTGCATCTAAAGAGATTACAGAGAATGGCCTATTTAGTCTGGTGGATTCAGTGCAAATGTTTAAAAGACGCCTAGTGTTGTCAGGTCCTTCGCGATGGGGAATGAATCCTACTTGGTCTAAGTTTATAAGTTGCGGGAGTAATTTAGAGATGCGCGTAGCAAATAATTTAGCATAAATTTTAATATCTAAATTAATCAGGGAAATTGGTCTGTAATTGGAGCATAAAGATGGGTCTTTTTGTGGCTTAGGGATAGTTATCACCGTGGCTTCCAAGAATTCCTTACTGAAACTTCCCTGTTCTCTAGCGTGGTTAAAGAATCTTAGAAGTAGTGGGGTTAGCTCATTTGTGTAAGTTTTATAAAAGGCTGCTGAGTAGCCATCTGGGCCTGGGGCTTTAAACGGTTTTAAATGTGTTATTACGTGTTTAATTTCCCTAGGGGTAAAGGGGGAGGAAAGTGTTTCTTGATCATCAGGCGACAATGAGGGGAGATTTAAGCTGCGAAGGAAGGAGCAAATATTGTCGGCAGGGGTTAGTTTGTGGCTTGCTTTTTTTTCTAAGTTGTATAGATTTGAGTAGAATTTCTCAAAGCATGCGCCAATGTCTGAAGGTTTACGGTAGGTCTGGTTTCCAGATTGGATCTGGTGTATTCTTGAGGTACTCGCTCTGTTTTTGAGTTTATTAGCTAGTAGTGTGTCTGCTTTGTTACTCTTGTGGTAAGTAATCTGTTTCAATTTAAATAGATTAGCTTGGGTACGTTTTAGTTCTAGCTGGTTGATATGATTTTTGATCTTTATGATTTGAGCTTTGGCGCTATCTGAGGGTGTGTGCCTGTTGAGGAGTTCTAGTCGGCGTAGTTCGATATGAGATTTAGAGAGGGGTAAGCCAGCAAGTTTTTTAAGGTATGCTTGTCTCTTGAGTATGAGACCTCTAAAGGTGGCCTTTGCCACACCCCAGAGTGTGTCATCTCTAACCTGATTATTATCGTTAGTTTGGCAGTAAAATGTGATGTCTTTTCTAAGAGTTTCTTTGAATGCAGCATCCTGCAAGATATCATGTGGGAGGCGCCATGAAGGCCTCGCATTGTGTCGTTCCGTGGAGCGGAGAGTTACTGATACTAGGTCATGGTCAGACCATGGGCACAGGGAGATGTTAGAGTGTGTGACTTGGTCAAGGGTTTCTGCCGAGCAGAAGACATAGTCGAGTCTGGAGTACGTTTTATGGGGGAATGAGAAGTGAGTGTAGTCTCTGTCTCTAGTGTGGAGTGATCACCAGATATCATAATAGCAGAAATGGGTAATAATTTGTCTGAACTTTTGGGAGAGTTGAGCAGAGGGGGTAGCGTGTTTTGTGCGGGTGATTCTTTTCCTGTCTAACACCGGGTCCCAAGTCATGTTAAAGTCCCCCGCTAGCAAGACTCTGACTATTTTTATCCGGTCGACTGTGTGTAGGATCCGTTTGAGGTATCTGGGTTTATGTGAGTTAGGAAGATAGATAGAGACTAAAGTGTGATCAGTATGGTCCAGCTTACATGTTAGGATGAGAAATCTGGATTGCGGGTCTTTTAGAACTTGGATTGGTTCATAGGCTATTCTTTTATGAATTAAGATTACTGTGCCTCTGGCTTTCTTTGAGAAGGAGGTGTATTCCAGAACCGTATAGTCTTTAGATATCGTGCAAGGCGGGTTATCTAGCGACCAATGTGTCTCCTGAAGGAAGGCTACATCGGGGTTATGGAATTTGAGCGATCTAGCTAAAAGGCTACGTTTGTGTGGAGAGTTTAGGCCTCTTACATTATGGGTTAGTATTTTAAGGGGGGGCATAGAGATATATAGGGAGTAGGTCAGGTCTTTTAATGAGAGTTAGTTTAGATGGGGTGGGTGGGGGGAGGGGAAAAGGCAACAGGTAAAGGGGAAGAGAATTAGCGAAAATAGTTCGCTGTGATGGAGCCCTAGCGTGGGCTGCCTGTGGGGGGGGAGAGAAGCAACAAAAGCAGGGGTCAGTAGGGTGAGCCCTGCTCCGCAGTAATCACTATAATCTAAATTACAATTACAGGTGTGCAATTCTTAAATTGATAAAACAACATTGAAATAGTGAGCAAACATATAACTTAATTGTACTCGTTATTAGTAAACTTTTAAACTTTAACTCAACCTCAGTCATGATCTGTTGGAGACAGGTCAAACTTCCAAGTTTAGTGGAGTCCAGGTAAGTTCCAATAGATGCCACCAGACACGTTTTTATGGTGGATTAGTTTTAGGTTTCTTAGCTCTTTGTTCTTTGATAGACGATTCAGGAGCCGAAGCTCTCAGCTTTGGGTAGGTAGGCTGTAATGGTGGAGGCTGTTCCGGGTGTAGGCCCCATGTGGCTAAGAGGGCCATACCTTGAGGTATGGAGGTGATCGTGTGGCTCTGGTTATTTCTGGTGACCACTAGGTTTGTAGGATGACCCCACCTGTACTTAATATTATCTTTCCTCAGAGTTAAAGTAATTTGTTGGAAGGTTTTGCGGTACTGCAGTGTATGAGTCGAAAGGTCAGACAGAAGCTGAATGTCTCTAAATTTTTCTGGCATAGGCGGCCTCTTGAAGGCTGCTTGCATAAGTTTGTCTTTATATATGTAACTGTGGAAGCAGACGATTACATCTCTTGGCTTGTCGGCAGGAGCAGATCGCGATCTTAAAGCTCTGTGGGCTCTTTCCATTGTATCAGTGAGCCCTTCTGGGGTACCCACGAGTACTGCAAACAGTTCCTTTAGAAAAGATTGAAGATGAGTATTCTCTACAGTTTCTGGGATGCCCCGAAACCGGATATTATTCCTGCGAGATCTGTCTTCAATATCTGCCATTTTAAATTCAAGTTGAATCATCTGGTCAGCTAGGGTTTCAGAATAGGTGAGAAGGTTTGTCTGATCTACCGCTAGATCATCCTGTTTCCGCTCAAGTGCTTCAACTCTCTCACCAATCTCTGAAATTTCCTTTTTCAATTCCGCTGAGGAGCGTTGAATCTCCTGAGTGATGGAGCGTGTCTGGCTGGCCAGCATGTGCTGTAGGGTAGCCTTAGTAATGTAGTGATGTGATGGCGCTTCTGAGCGCACACTGGAGTGAGATTCAGCATCTAGCGACTCAGGATCGCTTAACTCCTCATTAGTGACAAGGTTAGGTTCTTTGCCCGATTGAGTAAAGTGGTCATAAACAGTCTTCTGAGTGCTGGAGGGGGTTTTCCCCTGTCGTCTGGACCCATGAGGCATTGTGATAAGACTATTAGGTATATCTGTAAATTAAAGATTAGTACCAACTTTCAATTGCAAAGTACTCCTGGGATAATCTTAAGAAAATAAAGTACCGTACAGCAAAGTTTACTAGTTCTGATATGTATTACTAGACTGCGGAGCAGGGATCAACAGCACCCTCTATATTTATGACATTTTGTTACAACATCACATAATAGATAGAAATTGAACCTCACGGGCCCAACATAATGGGATACGACTGTGTAGAAGGGGAAAAGGAGAAGGGAAGTGACCAGCCCAGACTAACTGGACCGGAAAGGGAGAGGTGCCAGGGAAAGTTAACAATCAGTGCAGGTCAACAGAATACTGAATGGAGGTTAATAAAATACTTTCCTATTAGCTCGTTAAACTGTTAGGTCAGGGGTATAGGTGAAGATGGTGTTCTTCAGGATACAATGTTTCGAAAGATGTGTTTCAATGATGAGAGTGCGATGTGGGGTGACCAGGTTATGTGTGGTGATTGTGCGTACTATATCGTGTTAGTGTGTGTAAGGCTAAGGGAGCGTGTCAGTCTTTGTATCTATATGCATAGACCGTGGGAAGTGTTAGTTTCACTGTTTACTGTTGTGTTGTATCACTGCAAGACCTCAGATGTAGTGAGTTTACTTATCCCCCAATAATTTTTATGGGATCTGGGGGGAGATGTGCAGGTAGGTATAATAGCTTTGGGTAGATATGTGGGCTAGTCTGGGACTCAAGAACCTTTAATAAGAGAGCAGTACTTTTTAACCTATCTGTTGGTGTGTCACATACATGAAAAGTTGCACTAACCTTTTGTATTATAATATACTGAGAAGCCTGTGGGAAAAAAGGCGTATAGTTAAGGCAGCAATATGAAAACACACTCCACCTCAGGTTGTGAGCCTGAGGACAATGAAGCTGTCGCAGCAGCTGGTATGGATGAAGAGAGACTAGTGTGAAAATGTCCAAAAAGCAGGGGCTGTACAAGATCCCACCACACAGAGAAGTACAAAGGCTGTGTGAAATATCAAAGGGTACGTTGTAGGCACTTTGTTTCAAGATGTGGCTGCAAAGCCAGTTCTCAGACCCTACAGGTATAAATATATCACAGCCACCTAGGCCTCAGTTAGTAAGGTGAAGCAAGGGTAGGTTACACTCTCAAGTGCTGGGGATAAGTGGCCTATTCTACACAGCCACTGCAGGATTTATTGTAGGTCCCAGGCAGGAAGGGGTCAGTGATCAATCATAGAGAGCTGGGGCTGCGTCTGCAGATGAGGTATGGCCTATAAGTACAGTTAGAGTTATTTAGGTAGTTCCGTGTTGCAGGCCTCTTATAGCAGTTTTGTTCTTGCTAGGATTAATCACCTGCAGCTGGCCCTAGGGGGGACCAACCGTTACTAAGGTCCACAGCTACTTTTCAGGGGTATGTCTAATTCCACCTCTAATATTCAGCTGAGCAGTTAGGCAAGGGAATAGAGGGGTTTTATCTGTAAGAGCCCGGGTACCAGTCTATACAGGGTTCAAAAGTTAGCGGTGTGCTGTCTAATCCCCTGGGTCTGAGAGAATTGTATAGAAAGTCAGATATCCTGACAGGTTCTTACCCGGTTCTTGAAGCTGGAGTTCTAGTGGAACTGTCTTCCAGTTGAATGTCAGCTCAGGTCCGGAGTAGGAGCAAGAGGCCTCAAGATGGCGGGTGTTCGCGCCCTTTTTCTCCCCTATGCTGCGCAGGAAAGAAACTTGGTCTGGCCGTCTCTGTCCCGCTGGGTCCCCGCAAATCCGACACTCTCCTTATGACAGATTGCAATCTACCGTATGCTGAGGGGTAGCTATCTCACCTCCGAGATCGCTAAGGTGTCTTCAGGCTGTCGGGCAGGAATCCCCCACAAGATCACAGGGCCCCAGCAGTTAGATCTGGTGTCACTTTAATTCTTGCCAGGAGGGGAGTTGGGATATGCCCCACCTGTGAAGGCAGGTGGGTAATGGAAGAGAGTGGATCCGAGACCTTGGAAATCTACTGGAACAATCCCAGAAGCCAAGTATGACTCTATCTCAATGTTGAGGGTGCAATAATAGGGTGTCTGTTGACTCTTGAGAAGGCTTCACTCCAGGTATTCTGGGGCCAGCAAAGTAAAAATATTTAAGTGGTTGCCTCTCAGGGAGTTTGGGTGTAGATAGTCTCTGCAAATACAGTAAGTGAAACCCACAGACTATAGGAACTACTCCTAGGCCGAGGGAGCTTAATCTAGAGGGTTGCCTAGGCCCCCAGCAACAACACAGGCCTCAGTGCCACGTGGCAGGATAAGGTTAAGGTGTAGTGGTGCCTTTATTTAGTAGGCCTTATATAGAAGTATAGGGTGTAAATATTCTAGGTCTCTCTTACCACTATTCCTCCGGTTTGAGCCCTGGCAATAAACAGGTCCGCTTGAGAGCCCAACTCCACAGAAGCCCGACAAGGCTGTCTCAGGCAGCACTGGCCGTTATTGTGATCTGAGTCATGTGCCAAACTGCAACTTTTTTACTGAAAACTGCAGAAAGCGGTAAAAAGCTAAATCCATGAAAATAAACACCTCTACGCCTCAGCTTGTTCGCTGAGGTGCCTACCTGCCCTGCAAACACCAGAGTTAGACCCTCTAGTAGTTCAAACGATCCGGACTCCAGCAGCAGACGAGATGGCCGATTTTCCGGACCTAAAAAACTCCTCTACTCTCGGAAGTAAGAAAGAAAGTGGCGCGCACTGAAGATTGCCGCCTTGCTTAGCTCCGCCCCTCATGGGCGTCTCAAAATAACAATCTCCCGGTTGGCATATTGATCTTTAACCGCAGGGAGAAGTGAAACCACCAATATGTTTAGCCAAGCAGACTATTTTCCCCCAGTGCCTGCAAAACCTGCTGTCTGAAAGTCCTCTCCAGTATAGGAGAGAGAAATGTCCCCTTCAAAATAAAGTGCTTTGCCTTAAATTAGCCCTTATTTTGTCTCCTTGTCTTTGAATAAAGTGCCCACTTTTTCTGAGAGCTTCTTCCCCAGAAATAAACAAGTCAGCACTTACCTCACAAAACTGCCTGGCAGCAAGACAGCTCACCAGGTTTGAGAGGTCCTCTCCCTCACATAGAAAAAAAAGACTGAGTATTCCCCTCAGGCTTTCAAAATTACATGGGAGGTGCAGTGAGAATTATGTCCCACAAGTTCCTATTGCTCTAAAGCCACCACTGCCCTACTGAAAAGGCGACTGATGTGAACTACAGCTACACCCTAGGACAAAGCAGCACAATCTTGTACTACTTTAAAAATAATAAACTCTTCATTAAAGAATCTTTTCTAACACCTAACTTTACCACTTCCTTGCTCTATTTGAAGGCAAAGAGAATTACTGGAGTGGGAGGTAAGGGAGGTGATATTTATCAGCTTTGCTGTGGTGCTCTTTGCCACCTCCTGCTGGGCAGGAGAGATATTCCCAATAGTAATTAGATGATCCGTGGACTCATCGTGTCATTAGAAAGAAATAGGGATTCCATCTCTATCCATTTTTAGAATACTTGATTCTTATTTTTGAAGAAAAAAAATGAGTTAAGTCCATAAGAAGTTGGGCGTAAGCTTACATTCCTGCCGTATCAAATAAAGATACCAAGAGAACAAAGAAGAATTGATAATATGAGTACATTAGAAAGTTGCTTAAAATTGCATGCTCTATCTGAATCATGAAAAAACAAATTTGGGTCCAGTATCCCTTTAACGGTTTCCAATTAAACCTTTTCAGTGAGAAAGCACTCTTTATATTACCAGTTTGGTGAAAAATGTCCCTGTATTTAACATGTGCCAGTCCTATCTGGCTCATCACAAATTCTTGATTATGAGACCATTTTTTGCTTATAATATTCCACAGCTACAATGACTTGATAAGTCCAAGAAAACTATTTTCCAATAATTAACAAGTAACACAAAAGGTAGAATATTGGTTTTGAAAATTGGCAAAGTACAGTACACCAATATATAGGATTATATTAGAAAGCAACATCACCAAACATTACAAATGCCACCAGCAGCAATTAATGTTTAAAAAAAAAAAAAAGAAAAAAAACTAAAACTAAAAATAAGCATTTTTTTATTGTTTATTTTTTATTGAGGTTAAAACACATAATTTTCAAATTCACAAGAAAAAACAGAATTTATGCTTACCTGATAAATTACTTTCTCGTACAGTGTATTCAGTCCACGGATTCATCCTTACTTGTGGGATATTCTCAATCCCTACAGGAAGTGGCAAAGAGAGCACACAGCAAAGCGGTCCATATAGCTCCCCTCAGGCTCCGCTACCCCCAGTCATTCGACCGACGGTTAGGAGAAAAAGGAGAACCATAGGGTGCAGTGGTGACTGTAGTTATTTTAAATTAAATTTGAACCTGACTTAAATGCCAGGGCGGGCCGTGGACTAAATACACCGTAAGAGAAAGTAATTTATCAGGTAAGCATAAATTCTGTTTTCTCTTACTTGGTGTATTCAGTCCAAGGATTCATCCTTACTTGTGGGATACCAATACCAAATCTTTTAGGACACGGATGAAGGGAGGGAACAAGTCAGGTCACCTAAACGGAAGGCACCACTGCTTGCAAAACCTTTCTCCCAAAAATAGCCTCCAAAGAAGCAAAAGTATCGAATTTGTAAAATTTGGTGAATGTATGCAGTGAAGACCAAGTCGCTGCCTTACAAATCTGTTCAACAGAAGCCTCATTCTTAAAAGCCCATGTGGAAGCCACAGCTCTGGTAGAATGAGCTGTAATTCGTTCGGGAGGCTGCTGTCCAGCAGTCTCATAAGCCAATCAGATGATGCTTTTCAGCCAAAAGGAAAGAGAGGTAGTAGTCGCTTTCTGACCTCTCCTCTTACCAGAATAGACGACAAACAAGGATGATGTTTGTCTGAAATCTTTAGTTGCTTTTAAATAGAATTTTAAAGCACGAACCACGTCAAGATTGTGTAAAAGTCGTTCCTTCCTAGAAACTGGATTAGGACACAGAGAAGGAACAATGATTTCCTGGTTAATATTCTTATTAGAAACCACTTTTGGAAGAAAACCAGGTTTGATACGCAAAACAACCTTATCTGCATGGAACACTAGATAGGGTGAATCACACTGCAAAGCAGACAATTCAGAAACTCTTCGAGCAGAAGAAATGGCTACTAAAAACAAAACTTTCCAAGATAATAACTTAATATCTATGGAATGTAAAGGTTCAAACGGAACCCCTTGAAGAACTGAAAGAACTAAATTTAGACTCCAAGGAGGAGCCACAGGCTTGTAAACAGGCTTGATTCTAACTAGGGCCTGTGCAAACACCTGAACGTCTGGTACAGCTGCCAGGCGCTTATGTAACAGAATAGACAGAGCAGATATCTGTCCCTTTAAAGAACTAGCTGACAGACCTTTCTCCAATCCTTCTTGGAGAAAAGCTAGTATCCTTGGAATCCTAACCTTACTCCACAAGTAACCCTTGGATTCACACCAACCAAGATATTTCCGCCATATCTTATGGTAAATTTTCCTGGTGACAGGCTTTCTGGCCTGTATCAGAGTGTCTATAACTGATTCAGAGAAACCACGCTTAGCTAGAATTAAGCGTTCAATCTCCAAGCAGTCAGTTGCAGAGAAACTAGATTTGGATGCTTGAAAGGACCTTGAATTAGAAGATCCTGCCTCGATGGCAGTTTCCATGGTGGGACCGATGACATGTCCACTAGGTCTGCATACCAAGTCCTGCGTGGCCACGCAGGCGCTATCAGAATTACCGAAGCCTTCTCCTGTTTGATTCTGGCTATTAGCCGAGGGAGAAGAGGAAACAGTGGAAAGACATAAGCTAGACTGAATGACCAAGGCGCTGTTAAAGCATCTATCAATGCCGCCTTGGGATCCCTGGATCTGGATCCGTAAAGGGGAAGTTTGGTGTTCTGACGGGACGCCATCAGGTCCAATTCTGGAATGCCCCATAGCTGGGTCAGCTGAACAAAAACCTCCGGGTGGAGTTCCCACTCCCCCGGATGAAAAGTCTGACGACTTAGAAAATCCGCCTCCCAGTTGTCTACCCCTGGGATGTGAATTGCCGATAGATGGCAGGAGTGATCCTCCGCCCATTTGATGATCTTGGATACTTCCTTCATCGCTAGGTAACTCTTTGTTCCTCCCTGATGATTGATGTACGCTACAGTCGTGATGTTGTCCGACTGAAATCTGATGAATTTGGCCTACGCTAGTTGAGGCCATGCCTGGAGCGTGTTGAATATCGCTCTCAGCTCCAAAATGTTTATCGGGAGAAGAGATTCTTCCCGAGACCATAGACCCTGAGCCTTCAGGGAGTTCCAGACCGCACCCCAGCCTAACAGACTGGCATCAGTCGTGACAATGATCCACTCCGGTCTGCGGAAACTCATTCCCTGAGACAGGTGATCTTGAGACAACCACCAGAGAAGAGAGTCTCTGGTTTTCTGGTCCATTTGTATTTGAGGAGATAAATCTGCGTAATCCCTATTCCACTGCTTGAGCATGCACAGTTGCAGTGGTCTGAGATGAATTCGGGCAAAAGGGCCTACGTCCATTGCCGCCACCATTAAACCAATTACCTCCATGCAGAGCCACAGAAGGCCGAGGAATGGAATGAAGAGCTCGGCAAGTATTCAACAGTTTGGACTTCCTGACCTCTGTCAGAAAGATTTTCATTTCTACCGAGTCTATTAGTGTTCCCAGGAAGGGAACCCTTGTAAGCGGGGACAGAGAACTTTTTTCTACGTTCACCTTCCACCCGTGAGACCTTAGAAAGGCCAGAACAATGTCCGTATGAGCCTTGGCTCTGTGGAAAGACGACGCCTGTATTAATATGTCCTCTAGGTAAGGTGCTACTGCAATGCCCCGCGGTCCTAGCACCGCCAGAAAGGACCCTAGCACCTTTGTGAAAATTCTGGGAGCGGTGGCCAACCTGAAAGGAAGGGCCACGAACTGGTAATGTTTGTCCAGAAAGGCGAACCTTAGGAACTGATGGTGACCTTTGTGGATAGGAATATGTAGGTACGCATCCTTTAGATCCACGGTAGTCATATATTGACCTTCCTGGATCATCGGCAAGATTGTCCAAATGGTTTCCATCTTGAAAGACGGAACTCTGAGGAAGTTGTTTAGAATTTTTAGATCCAGGATTGGCCTGAAAGTTCCCTCCTTTTTGGGAACTACGAACAGGTTTGAGTAAAAGCCCAGTCCTTGTTCTGCAATTGGAACTGGGTGTATTACTCCCATTTTTAGGAGATCTTCTACACAGCGTAAGAACGCCTGTTTCTTTGTTTGGTCTGAAGACAAACGAGAAATGTGGAACCTTCCCCTTGGGGGAGAATCCTTGAATTCTAGAAGGTACCCCTGAGCAACTATTTCTAATGCCCAGGGATCCGGAACGTCTCTTGCCCAAGCCTGTGCAAAGAGAGAAAGTCTGCCCCCTACTAGATCCGGTCCCGGATCGGGGGCTACCCCTTCATGCTGTCTTGGTAGCAGGAGCAGGCTTCTTGGCCTGTTTACCCTTATTCCAGCCCTGCAAGGGTTTCCAGGTTGCTTTGGGCTGGGAAGCGTTATCTTGCTTTGCGACAGCAGAGGTTGCAGCAGGTCCGCTCCTGAAGTTGCGAAAGGAGCGAAAATTTGCCTTGTTTTTAGCCTTAAACGGCCTATCTTGTGGAAGGGCATGGCCCTTGCCCCCAGAGATATCTGAAATAATTTCTTTCAGCTCTGGGCCGAAAAGGGTCTTCCCTTTGAAGGGAATATTTAACAGTTTTGTTTTGGACGACACATCCGCCGACCATGACTTGAGCCAAAGCGCTCTTCGCGCCATGATGGCAAAACCTGAGTTTTTCGCCGCTAGTTTAGCTAACTGGAGATCGGCATCAGTGATAAAAGAATTAGCCAGCTTTAGAGCATGAATTCTATCCATGACCTCATCGTATGAAGTCTCCCTCTGGAGCGACTCCTCCAGGGCCTCGAACCAAAAAGCCGCTGCAGTAGTTACAGGAATAATGCAGGCAATTGGTTGAAGCAGAAAACCTTGCTGAACAAAAATTTTCTTCAGCAATCCTTCCAATTTTTTATCCATAGGATCTTTGAAAGCACAACTGTCCTCTATTGGTATAGTTGTACGCTTAGCAAGTGTTGAAACAGCCCCCTCTACCTTAGGGACTGTCTGCCACTCGTCCCACCTGGGGTCGTTTATGGGGAACATTTTCTTAAAGATAGGTGGGGAACAAAGGGTACACCTTGTCTCTCCCACTCCCTAGTCACAATATCCGCCACCCTCTTTGGGATCGGAAATGCCTCAGTGTATACAGGGACCTCTAAAAACCTGTCCATCTTACACAATTTTTCTGGGACCACCATGGGGTCACAATCATCCAGCGTAGCTAAAACCTCCTTAAGCAGGACGCGGAGGTGTTCCAGCTTAAATTTAAACGCTAAGGAATCTGAATCTGCCCGCTGAGAAACTTTTCCTGTATCAGAAATTTCTCCCTCAGACAGACCTTCCCTCACTGCTACTTCTGAGTTTTGTGAGGGTACTACAGATAAATCATCCAAAGCTTCTGATTGCTCATCCTCTGTATTTAATACTGAGCTATCGCGCTTTTTTGGAAAAACTGGCAGTTTGGATAAAAATGCTGCAAGGGAATTATCCATTACTGCTGCTAATTGTTGTAAAGTAATAGGGGCCAATGCGCTAGAGGTACTAGGCATCGCTTGTGCGGGCGTAACTGGTGTCGACACATGGGGAGAAGAAGGACTATCCTCATTACCCTCTGTTAAAGAATCATCTTGGGCTACATTTTTAAGTGTCACTGGATGGTCTTTATAATGCTTAGTTGTTTTAGCACACTTTACACATAAATGCAATGGGGGTACCGCCATGGCTTTTAAACATAAAGAACAAGGTCTATCTGAAGTCTCAGACATGTTTGACAGACTTATACAGCACTACAATACAGAAACTTTTACCAAATCACCAAAAAACATCCGATCTTTATGAAAATTTCACCACATGATCCTAATGCTTTGAAATGATTGCACACAAATTTTCAAATCAATTAACCCCTTATTGACCAAACCGAAGCAAAATGCAGTAAACAACCGGTTTAACACACTACAGCACGGTGCCACAGTCTTTGCTGCGGCCCTACCTTCCTTTAGGGTTATTTGTAGCAGAAATATAAGCCTCCTTGATGTCCTCCTGCACTCACAGGACTCTACACGTGAAGCTGCATGAAGCTGTCTTGAAAATCAAATGCGCAACTGAGGCGCGAAAATGAGGCCCCCTCCCTCTTCAGTCCAGAGTTATGGGGCCTTCCTGAGTCAGACTAGGCGTCTAATAATATGCCAGGCGTAATAAAAACCCCAAAAGTGTTTCCAACGTTTCAAACACTTGAATAAATATAAGATTCCATTAATAAAATAATCGATTTAGCCCATCACAGTGTCTACCAGTATTTAAGCCCTTAACTGAAGCCATCCTTCTATATTGCGTCTCAGAAAATGGCTTACCTTCCCTCATGGGGATTTCTGTCAGTCTTCTAGCATTACCAGGTCTTGTTAGAAATAAAGGACTGAGCATACCTTAAGCAGTTAAGCCTGCAAACTTTTCCCCCCAACTGAAGTTCTCCGGTACTCAACAGTCCTGTGTGGGAACAGCAATGGATTTTAGTTACAACATGCTAAAATCTTTTTCCTCTCAGCAGAAATCTTCATCACTTTCTGCCTCAGAGTAAATAGTACAAACCGGCCCTATTTTAAAATAACAAACTCTTGATTGAAGAAATAAAACTACAAATCTAACACTAACACCACAAACTCTTTACCCTTCCGTGGAGATGCTACTTGTTAAAGCGGCAAAGAGAATGACTGGGGGGGCGGAGCCTGAGGGGAGCTAAATGGACAGCTTTGCTGTGTGCTCTCTTTGCCACTTCCTGTAGGGATTGAGAATATCCCACAAGTAAGGATGAATCCGTGGACTGAATACACCAAGTAAGAGAAATAACAATTTATGTAAGAACTTACCTGATAAATTCAATTCTTTCATATTGGCAAGAGTCCATGAGCTAGTGACGTATAGCTCTTCAGGCTACTAAATTAGGCTATAGTTCAAATGAATAATTGTTTGAAAGTTTATATGAATTCCCTATTTGAAATTTTGGGTTGACTGTCCCTTTAATAACAAACAGCAGTATCTTTCTGTAGGATAAATTAACAAAAACAATGATCACAATGTTGTGCTTGTTTTTGGCAGATAATAATTTCTTAATGTTGGCTGCATTTGTCATTCCCCTAGAAAACAACACAAAATCCTTATTTGCCTCGTTAATCTCCCAATCTCAAAATTGTAAATCCAAATGGCCAGAAGTAAGGACAAACAAAATGGTGATTTTTGTGGGTTTAGCAATTATACATTGAACCAAATATAGATATATAGATATATAGATATATAGAGAGATAAGCTTGTGTAAAGGATCCGGTGTATATCCCAATGTAAACACAGCAGCATAAGAAACCAGCACAAAAGCGTAAATTAATCACCATTTATTGGAGAAAGTACATAACGTTTCGGCCCCACCAGGGAGGCCTTGGTCACATGTAGATAAGTCACCAGATGTTCGTCTGGGGTGACTTATCTACATGTGACCAAGGCCTCCCTGGTGGGGCCGAAACGTTATGTACTTTCTCCAATAAATGGTGATTAATTTACGCTTTTGTGCTGGCTTCTTATGCTGCTGTGTTTACATTGGGATATACACCGGATCCTTTACACAAGCTGCTGTTTCTCTGGATACATTTATATAGCTGTGCACATTGCTGATGGTGGTGCTGGTGAGTGCTGATCTTACTGTATATTTATTTATATATATATATATATATATATATATATATATATATATATATGTATATTTCTTTCATGTAATTGGCAAGAGTCCATGAGCTAGTGACGTATGGGATATACAATCCTACCAGGAGGGGCAAAGTTTCCCAAACCTCAAAATGCCTATAAATACACCCCTCACCACACCCACATTTCAGTTTAACGAATAGCCAAGTAGTGGGGTGATAAAGAAAGGAGTAAAAAGCATCAACAAAGGAATTTGGAAATAATTGTGCTTTATACAAAAAAAACATAACCACCATAAAAATGGTGGGCCTCATGGACTTTTTGCCAATATGAAAGAAATTAATTTATCAGGTAAGTTCTTACATAAATTATGTTTACTTTCATGTAATTGGCAAGAGTCCATGAGCTAGTGACGTATGGGATAGCAATACGCAAGAGTCACTAGAGAGGGAGGGATAAAATAAAAGCAGCCATTTTTTGCTGAAAAAAATGAATCCACAACCCAAAATATAAGTTTATTCTCATAAATGAAAAGAAAAATTTAAAATATAAGCAGAAGAATCAAACTGAAACAGCTGCCTGAAGAACTTTTCTACCAAAAACTGCTTCCGAAGAAGCAAATACATCAAAACGGTAGCATTTAGTAAATGTATGCAAAGAAGACCAAGTTGCTGCTTTGCAAATCTTATCAACTGAAGCTTCATTCTTAAAAGCCCACGAAATGGAGACTGATCTAGTAGAATGAGCTGTAATTCTCTGAGGCGGGGCTTGACCCGACTCCAAATAAGCTTGAAGAATCAAAAGCTTAAACCACAATACCAAAGAAATGGCAGAAGCATTCTGACCTTTCCTAGAACCAGTAAAGATAACAAATAGACTAGAAGTCTTCCTGAAATCTTTAGTAGCTTCAACATAATATTTCAAAGCTCTTACCACATCCAAATAATGTAAGGATCTCTCCAAAGAATTCTTAGGATTAGGACACAAGGAAGGGACAACAATTTCTCTATTAATGTTGCTAGAATTCACAATCTTAGGTAAGAATTTAAATGAAGTCCGCAAAACCACCTTATTTTGATGAAAAATAAGAAAAGGAGATTCACAAGAGAGAGCAGATAATTCAGAAATTCTTCTAGCAGAAGAGATGGCCAAAAGGGACAACACTTTCCAAGAAAGTAGTTTAATGTCCAAAGAATGCATAGGCTCAAATGGAGGAGCCTGTAAAGCCTTCAAAACCAAATTAAGACTCCAACGAGGAGAGATTGATTTAATGACAGGCTTGATACGAACCAACGCCTGTACAAACAGTGAATATCAGGAAGCTTAGCAATCTTTCTGTGAAATAAAACAGAATGAGCAGAGATTTGTTCCTTCAAGGAACTTGCAAACAAACCCTTATCCAAACCATCCTGAAGAAACTGTAAAATTCTAGGAATTCTGAACAAATGCCAAGAGAATTTATGAGAAGAACACCATGAAATATGTCTTCCAAACTCAATAATAAATCTTTCTAGAAACAGATTTACGAGCCTGTAACATAGTATTAATCACTGAGTCAGAGAAAACTCTATGACTAAGCACTAGGCATTCAATTTCCATACCTACAAATTGATTGATTTGAGATCCTAATGGAAAAACGGACCTTGAGACAGAAGGTCCGGCCTTAATGGAAGTGGCCAAGGTTGGCAACTGGACATTCAAACAAGATCCGCATACCAAAACATGTGAGGCCATGCTGGAGCCACCAGCAACACAAACGATTGCTCCATGATGATTATTGAGATCACTCTTGGAAGAAGAACTAGAGGCGGGAAAATATAAGCAGGTTGATAACACCAAGGAAGTGTCATCGCATCCACTGCTTTGGCCTGAGGGTCCCTGGACCTGGACAGGTACCTGGGAAGTTTCTTGTTTAGATGAGAAGCAATCAGATCTATTTCTGAAAGACCCCACATCTGAACAACCTGAGAAAACACATCTGGATGGTGGGACCACTCCTCCGGATGTAAAGTCTGATGGCTGAGATAATCCACTTCCCAATTGTCTATACCTGGGACATGAACTGCAGAAATTAGACAGGAGCTGGATTCCGCCCAAGCAAGTATCCGAGATACTTATTTCATAGCTTGGGGACTGTGATTCCCACCCTGATGATTGACATATGCCACAGTTGCTATATTGTCTGTCTGAAAACAAATGAACGGTTCTCTCTTCAACAGAGGCCAAATCTGAAGAGCCCTGAAAATCGCACAGAGTTCCAAAATATTGATTGGTAATCTCGCCTCTTGAGATTTCCAAATCCCTTGTGCTGTCAGAGATCCCCAAACAGCTCCCCAAACTGAAAGACTCGCATCTGTTGTGATCACAGTCCAGGTTGGATGAACAAAAGAGGCCCCTAGAACTATACAATGGTGATTTAAGCACCAAGTCAGAGATAGTCGAACATTGGGATTTAAGGATATTAATTGTGATATCCTTGTATAATCCCTGTACTATTGGTTTAGCATACAAAGCTGGAGAGGTCTCATATGAAAACGAGCAAAGGGGATCACGTCCGATGCTGCAGTCATGAGACCTAAAACTTCCATGCACATAGCTACTGAAGGGAATGACTGAGACTGAAGGTTCCGACAGGCTGAAACCAATTTTAAACGTCTCTTGTCTGTTAGAGACAAAGTCATGGACACTGAATCTATCTGGAAACCTAAAAAGGAGACCCTTGTCTGAGGAATCAAAGAACTTTTGGTAAATTGATCCTCCAACCATGTTTACGAAGAAACAACACTATTTGATTCGTGTGAGATTGTGCAGAATGTAAAGACTGAGCTGGTACCAAGAAATCGTCCAAATAAGGAAACACCACAATACCCCGTTCTCTGATTACAGAGAGAAGGGCACTGAGAACCTTTGAAAAGATTCTTTGGAGCTGTCGCTAGACCAAGAGGAAGAGCGACAAATTGGTAATGCTTGTCTAGAAAAGAGAATCTCAGAAACTGATAATGATCTGGATGAATATGAAGATATGCATCCTGTAAGTCTATTGTGGACATATAATGCCCGTGCCCTTATAGTCACCATTTTGAAAGTTGGTACACTTACATAACGATTCAACATTTTCAGAACCAGAACTGGTATGAATGAATTTTCTTTCTTTGGGACAATGAATAGATTTGAATAAAACCCCAAACCCTCTTCCTGAAACGGAACCGGCATGATTACCCCTGAAAACTCCAGGTCTGAAACACACTTCAGGAAAGCCTGAGCCTTTACTGGATTTGCTGGGATGCGTGAGAGAAAATACCTTGTCACAGGAGGTCTTACTCTGAATCCTATTCAGTACCCCTGAGAGACAATACTCAGAATCCATTGATTTTGGACAGAATTTGTCCAAACATCCTTGAAAAATCTTAATCTGCCCCCTACCAGCAGAGCTGGAATGAAGGCCGCACCTTCATGCGGACTTGGAGGCTGGCTTTGGTTTCTTAAATGGCTTGGATTTATTCCAATTTAAAGAAGGTTTCCAACTGGAAACAGATTCCTTGGGGGAAGGATTAGGTTTCTGTTCCTTAATTTGTCGAAAAGCTTTAAAAAAAAGCTTTAGATTTACCCTTAGGTCTTTTATCCTGAGGCAAAAAACTCCCTTCCCCCCAGTGACAGTTGAAATAATCTAATCCAACTGAGAACCAAATAACTTATTACCTTGGAAAGAAAGAGATAGCAATCTAGACTTAGAAGTCATGTCAGCATTGTAAGATTTAAGCCACAAAGCTCTTCTAGCTAAATAGCTAAAGACATAGATTTAACATCAATTTTGATGATATCAAAAATGGCATCACAAATAAAATGATTAGCATGTTGAAGCAAGCAAACAATGCTAGACAAATCAGAATGCAATTCTTGTTGCGCTAAATTTTCCAACCAAAAAGTTGATGCAGCTGCAACATCAGCCAAATAAATTGCAGGCCTGAGAAGATGACAAGGCTTTCCTTAGATAAGATTCAAGTTTCCTATCTAAAGGAGCTTTAAAAGAAGTACTATCTTCCATAGGAATAGTAGTACATTTAGCAAGAGTAGAGATAGCCCCATCAACTTTGGGGATCTTTTCCCAAAACTCCAATGTAACTGCTGGCAAAATATACAATTTTTTAAACCTTGAAGAAGAAATAAAAGAAGTACCAGGCCTATTCCATTCCTTAGAAATCATATCAGAAATAGCATCAGGAACTGGAAAAACCTCTGGAGTAACCACCGGAGGTTTATAAACAGAATTTCAACGTTTACTAGTTTTAGTATCAAGAGGACTAGTTTCCTCAATATCCAATGTAATCAACACTTCTTTAAAAAAAGAACGAATATACTCCATTTTAAATAAATAAGTAGATTTGTCAGAGTCAATATCTGAGGAAGGATCTTCTGAATCAGATAGATCCTCATCAGAGGAGGATAATTCAGTATGTTGTCGGTCATTTGAAATTTCATCAACTTTATGAGAAGTTTTAAAAGACCTTTTACGTTTATTAGAAGGCAGGATGGCAGACAAAGCCTTCTAAATAGAATCAGCAATAAATTATTTTAAATTCACAGGTATATCTTGTACATTAGATGTTGAAGGAACAACAGGCATAGTACTATTACTGATGGACACATTCTCTGCATGTAAAAGTTTATCATGACAACTATTGCAAACCACAGCTGGAGATATAATCTCCACAAGTTTACAACAAATGTACTTAGCTTTTGTAGAACTGTTATCAGGCAGCAGGGGTCCAACAGTGATTTCTGAGACAGGATCAGATTGAGACATCTTGCAAATGTAAGAGAAAAAACAACATATAAAGCAAAATTATCAATTTCCTTATATGGCAGTTTCAGGAATGGGAAAAAATGCAAATAGCATAGCCTTCTGATAGAGAAAAAAGGCAAGAGGCACATAGTAATGGGGTTTTAAATAATGAAAATATTTGGCGCCAAGTATGACGCACAACACAGACAGAAACATTTTTTTGGCGCTAACAACATCTGGAAATGACACACTTGTATCATTGAAGACGCAACCCTGTGAAAGGACTCGGCGTTGACTAAGACGTCAGAAATGACAAATTTGCGTCATCGAATGTAACTTTGCGCCAAAAATGACGCAATATACTTTGGCATTTTTCGCCCTCGCAACGCTAATTCTGCCTGCAAATTTAAAATGACAGTCAATTGAAAAAAAGACTATACCCTAGGTAAGAAATACATTTTTCCTAAAAAATGCATTTCCCAGATATGAAACTGACAGTCTGCAAAAGGAAATATACTGAAACCTGAATCATGGCAAATATTAGTACAATACATATATTTAGAACGTTATACAAATACATAAAGTGCCAAACCATAGCTGAGAGTGTCTTAAGTATTGAAAACATACTTACCAAAAGACACCCATCCACATATAGCAGATAGCCAAACCAGTACTGAAACGGTTATCAGTAGAGGTAATGAAATATGAGAGTATATCGTCGATCTGAAAAGGGAGGTAGGAGATGAATCTCTACGACCGATAACAGAGAACCTGTGAAATAGATCTCCCGTGAGGAAAACCATTGCATTCAATAGGTGATACTCCCTTCACATCCCTCTGACATTCACTGTACTCTGAGAGGAATCAGGCTTCAAAATGCTGGGAAGTGCATATCAACGTAGAAATCTTAGCACAAACTTACTTCACCACCTCCATAGGAGGCAAAGTTTGTAAAACTGAAAAACTTTGCCCCTCCTGGTAGGATTGTATATCCCATACGTCACTAGCTAATTGACTCTTGCCAATTACATGAAATATATATATATATATATATATATATATATATATCTTTGGTTCAATGTATAATTGCTAAACCCACAAAAATCGCCATTTTGTTTGTCCTTAATTCTGGCCATTTGGATTTACCATTTTGAGATTGGGAGATTAACGAGGCAAATAAGGATTTTGTGTTGTTTTCTAGGGGAAAACGCAATGACAAATGCAGCCAACATTAAGAAATTATCTGCGAAAAACAAGCACAAAATTGTGATCATTGTTTGTGTTAATTTATCCTACAGAAAGATACTGTCGTTTGTTATTAAAGGGACAGTCAACCCAAAATTTCAAATAGGGAATTCCTATAGACTTTCAAACAATTATTCATTTGAACTATAGTCTAATTTAGTAGCCTGAAGAGTTTCTAAGTTTTAGTACTTACTTTTGTTTAGTCTGGCTGTTTAAAATGTCTGCCTGCCCCCTCCCATATATTTCGTCACCAGTATCTTCATGGTTGTGCAGCTCTAACAGGTCATTTTCGCCCATACACGCTCCAGGGTCTTGCGCATGCGCAGTGCGCCACTAATGCTGTAGGGGGAGGTTCTGTGAACTGAATTCCGGCTGCAGTTTCATTCCTATCCAATTTCCTCTTTGCTATATGGTAAGTAATTTTCATAATGCTACCTTTATTTATAATGCAAACAAAACAGTACAATGAAGGAAAACCGGCCAAATAGTGACTCAAATGCATTATGTGGATAACACAACCTTTCAGCAGTTTACTCTTGTGATTGCCACACTGGGTTTGTATACACTGCTGTGTTATCCGCATACTGCATTTGAGTCACTATTTGGCCAGTTTTCCTTCATTGTACTGTTTCGTTTGCATTATAAATAAAAGGTAGCATTATGAAAATTACTTTGCTATATGGTAAGTAATTTTCATAATGCTACCTTTATTTATAATGCAAACGAAACAGAGGGACTGCAGACTATCCACTACCACTCTTCACTACGTGAATGCATATCAGCTATAGCGGTCCTCCACATACCAAGCCAAGATCACATCCACACTAGTCACCTCCTGTGAAACAAATCAAGCCCTCTTTATGCAATTCACTCACAGCAGATATCATATGCCCAGACCTTCTCCGCAACACTTCACACAAGACCCTACCTGCAACTTAGTGTTTATTTCTGGTATTTAATATAAATGCATTTATATTTAGTATTAATGCAGAAAAATCTCTCATCATTGTGGATCAAGTGTAATCTGCTCCCAAAAGCAACACCATAATATCTGTACTATGTGTTTCAATTAAATCACAAACAAAAATACCAGAAATAAACACTAAGTTGTAGGTAGGGTCTTGTGTGAAGTTTTGTGGAGGTCTGGGCATATTATATTTGCTGTGAGTGAATAACATAAAGAGGGCTTGATTTGTTTCACAGGAGGTGATCTTGACTTGGTGTGTGGAGGACCGCTATAGCTGATATGCATTCACGTAGTGGAGAGTGGGAGGGGATAGTCTGCAGTCCCTCAGTGCAGTCTCTCCGTTTCGTTTGCATTATAAATAAAGGTAGCATTATGAAAATTACTTACCATCAGTGGCGTAGCGTGGGTTGTCAGCGCCCAGGGCAAGGCAAGAATTGTGCCCCCCTAACCCATTAGCACTAACTGAGTCTCTTCCACCAGTACAGTAGGGATTGGCAAATTTGCTTTGAATCTAGGAACCAGCTCAACAAATTAGGAGACAGGTTTTTGTTTTAAAACAAACAAAGATTTATTTTTAACAACAAAAATATATACTATATATACAGGGAGTGCAGAATTATTAGGCAAATGAGTATTTTGACCACATCATCCTCTTTATGCATGTTGTCTTACTCCAAGCTGTATAGGCTCAAAAGCCTACTACCAATTAAGCATATTAGGTGATGTGCATCTCTGTAATGAGAAGGGGTGTGGTCTAATGACATCAACACCCTATATCAGGTGTGCATAATTATTAGGCAACTTCCTTTCCTTTGGCAAAATGGGTCAAAAGAAGGACTTGACAGGCTCAGAAAAGTCAAAAATAGTGAGATATCTTGCAGAGGGATGCAGCACTCTTAAAATTGCAAAGCTTCTGAAGCGTGATCATCGAACAATCAAGCGTTTCATTCAAAATAGTCAACAGGGTCGCAAGAAGCGTGTGGAAAAACCAAGGCGCAAAATAACTGCCCATGAACTGAGAAAAGTCAAGCGTGCAGCTGCCAAGATGACACTTGCCACCAGTTTGGCCATATTTCAGAGCTGCAACATCACTGGAGTGCCCAAAAGCACAAGGTGTGCAATACTCAGAGACATGGCCAAGGTAAGAAAGGCTGAAAGACGACCACCACTGAACAAGACACACAAGCTGAAACGTCAAGACTGGGCCAAGAAATATCTCAAGACTGATTTTTCTAAGGTTTTATGGACTGATGAAATGAGAGTTAGTCTTGATGGGCCAGATGGATGGGCCCATGGCTGGATTGGTAAAGGGCAGAGAGCTCCAGTCCGACTCAGACACCAGCAAGGTGGAGGTGGAGTACTGGTTTGGGCTGGTATCATCAAAGATGAGCTTGTGGGGCCTTTTCGGGTTGAGGATGGAGTCAAGCTCAACTCCCAGTCCTACTGCCAGTTTCTGGAAGACATCTTCTTCAAGCAGTGGTACAGGAAGAAGTCTGCATCCTTCAAGAAAAACATGATTTTCATGCAGGACAATGCTCCATCACACGCGTCCAAGTACTCCACAGCGTGGCTGGCAAGAAAGGGTATAAAAGAAGAAAATCTAATGACATGGCCTCCTTGTTCACCTGATCTGAACCCCATTGAGAACCTGTGGTCCATCATCAAATGTGAGATTTACAAGGAGGGAAAACAGTACACCTCTCTGAACAGTGTCTGGGAGGCTGTGGTTGCTGCTGCACGCAATGTTGTTGGTGAACAGATCAAAAAACTGACAGAATCCATGGATGGCAGGCTTTTGAGTGTCCTTGCAAAGAAAGGTGGCTATATTGGTCACTGATTTGTTTTTGTTTTGTTTTTGAATGTCAGAAATGTATATTTGTGAATGTTGAGATGTTATATTGGTTTCACTGGTAAAAATAAATAATTGAAATGGGTATATATTTGTTTTTTGTTAAGTTGCCTAATAATTATGCACAGTAATAGTCACCTGCACACACAGATATCCCCCTAAAATAGCTATAACTAAAAACAAACTAAAAACTACTTCCAAAACTATTCAGCTTTGATATTAATGAGTTTTTTGGGTTCATTGAGAACATGGTTGTTGTTCAATAATAAAATTAATCCTCAAAAATACAACTTGCCTAATAATTCTGCACTCCCTGTAGAATTGTAAACTCTACATTCATCCTTAAAAATTAGGACTCAATATGGTTGCAGGCAGCCATTACTTTATTATATAAATTAAGTACATTATAGAACTTACATTTTTTTTTGGTTCAATATTTAAACATGGGATTTCATTTTTAAAATACATCTGAGCCAGCATGCCAGAGTGTGAGAGTGATCTATGCTGGTTTAAAGTGAAAGCCGGTTATTTTATTTCAAATTCATTTTAACCTGGGTAAAACATACAACATGTAGATCATCTACATCTTGTATGTTTTTACCCAGGTTAAAAATGAATTTGAAATAAAATAACCGGCTTTAACTTATCTACATATTGTATGTTTTATTTTACCCAGGTTAAAAATTAATTTGAAATAAAAACAGAATTTATGCTTACCTGATAAATTTCTTTCTCTTGTGATGTATCGAGTCCACGGATTCATCCATACTTGTGGGATATTCTCCTTCCCTACAGGAAGTGGCAAAGAGAGCACCCACAACAGAGCTGTCTATATAGCTCCTCCCTTAGCTCCGCCCCCCAGTCATTCGACCGAAGGCTAGGAAGAAAAAGGAGAAACTATAGGGTGCAGTGGTGACTGAAGTTTTTTAATTAAAAATATACTACCTGTCCATGGACTCGATACATCACAAGAGAAAGAAATTTATCAGGTAAGCATAAATTCTGTTTTCTCTTGTAAGATGTATCGAGTCCACGGATTCATCCATACTTGTGGGATACCAATACCAAAGCTTTAGGACACGGATGAAGGGAGGGACAAGACAGGTACCCTAAACGGAAGGCACCACTGCTTGTAAAACCTTTCTCCCAAAAATAGCCTCCGAAGAAGCAAAAGTATCGAATTTGGAAAATTTGGAAAAAGTATGAAGCGAAGACCAATTCGCCGCCTTACAAATCTTTTCAACAGAAGCCTCATTTTTACAAGCCCATGTGGAAGCCACTGCTCTAGTAGAATGAGCAGTAATTCTTTCAGGAGGCTGCTGGCCAGCAGTCTCATAAGCCAAACGGATGATGCTTTTCAGCCAAAAGGAAAGAGAGGTAGCCGTAGCCTTTTGACCTCTCCGTTTACCAGAATAAACAACAAACAATGAAGATGTTTGACGGAAATCTTTAGTTGCTTGTAAGTAGAACTTTAAAGCATGAACCACATCCAGATTGTGCAACAGACATTCCTTCTTTGATGAAGGATTAGGACACAGAGAAGGAACAACAATCTCCTGATTGATATTCCTATTAGAAACAACCTTAGGAAGAAACCCAGGTTTGGTACGCAAAACCACCTTATCTGCATGGAAAACAAGGTAAGGTGAGTCACACTGTAAAGCAGATAACTCAGAAACTCTTCGAGTCGAAGAGATAGCTACTAAAAACAAAACTTTCCAAGATAGAAGCTTAATATCTATGGAATGCATAGGTTCAAACGGAACCCCTTGAACAACATTAAGAACCAAGTTTAGGCTCCATGGTGGAGCAACAGGTTTAAATACAGGCTTGATCCTGACCAAGGCCTGACTAAACGCTTGAACGTCTGGGACATCTGCCAGACGTTTGTGTAAAAGAATAGACAAAGCAGATATTTGTCATTTTAAGGAACTAGCTGATAATCCCTTCTCCAATCCTTCTTGGAGAAAGGACAAAATTCTAGGAATCCTAATCTTACTCCATGAGTAACCCTTGGATTCACACCAACAAAGATATCTGCACCAAATCTTATGATAGATTTTCCTGGTGACAGGCTTTCTAGCCTGAATCAGGGTATAAATGACCGACTCAGAGAAACCACGCTTTGATAGAATCAGGCGTTCAATCTCCAAGCAGTCAGAGGCAGAGAAATTAGATTTATTTTGTAACCACGCTCACTTTACCATTCCTAGCAGTTAAGCAGGCAAAGAGACTGACTGGGGGCGGAGCTAAGGGAGGAGCTATATAGACAGCTCTGCTGTGGGTGCTCTCTTTGCCACTTCCTGTAGGGAAGGAGAATATCCCACAAGTATGGATGAATACGTGGACTCGATACATCTTACAAGAGAAATAACCGGCTTTCACTTTAAAGCAGCATAGATCACTCTCACACTCTGGCATGCTGGCTGGCTCAGACTCTGGGTCCTTTGGAAGTTGGAACTTGGCTGGCTGGCTCAGAGTGACTCTGGGTCCTTTGGATGTTGGCTGGCTGGCCCTGGGACATCACCTGGGTAACGGTAAAGTCTAAGCTGCATTTTGCGCCCGTTGCTATTTCCTATCCCCATTCCCCAGGCAAAAACAGCAACAGAGGCTATAATAATTTAATTATAATTCTGGCTGGCAGTGGCACTCACTGGTGGTCTGGTCCTGATACAGACCCGGTGATGAGTTTGGTAATTTCAGTTGACACTACTTACCTTATCGTTGCGTGCGCAGCGTGCTATTCAGTCTGACTCCACTCTGCTGCTCGGACTTCTTCCTCCCTCCTGACATGCGCGCTGGGAGTGGACCGTGCTAACTAGTGACGTAAACGCTAGTCTAGCAGCAGGTAACGGTCGGATAGGATTACACACATAAATTATGATAATTAAATCATTACACAGCACGTCTTGACTTCAGAGTAGTAGAAAGTTCACTTTGAGAGACAGAATGGGTGGGCACAGGCGCCAATCAGATTATTAGCCTCCCTGTAGCGCCGCTGGAAGTGGGACTCTGACTGTCTACTGTCTTGAGATGGTGGGGACTGGGGAGGCTGGGAGCCGAGCATTTTGCGCCCCTCAGAATTATGCGCCCGGGGCAACCCCCCCTGTGACCCCCCCCACGCTACGCTACTGCTTACCATATAGCAAAGTAATTTTCATAATGCTACCTTTTATTTATAATGAAAACGAAACAGTACAATGAAGGAAAACTGGCCAAATAGTGACTCAAATGCAGTATGCGGATAACACAGCAGTGTATACAAACCCAGCGTGGCAATCACAAGAGTACACTGCTGAAAGGTTGTGTTATCCGCATACTGCATTTGAGTCACTATTTGGCCGGTTTTCCTTCATTGTACTGTTTTGTTTGCATTATAAATAAAGGTAGCATTATGAAAATTACTTACCATATAGCAAAGAGGAAATTGTATTGTATAGGAATGAAACTGCAGGCGGAATTCAGTTCAAAGAAACCTCCTCCTACAACAACATTAGTGGCGCACTGCGCATGCGCAAAACCCGGGAGCGTGTACAGGGGAAAATTACCTGTTAGAGCTGCACAACCATGAAGATACTGGTGAAGAAATATTGGAGGGGGCAGGCAGACATTTTAAACAGCCAGACTAAACAAAAGTAAGTATTAAAACTTAGAAACTCTTCAGGCTACTAAATTAGGCTATAGTTCAAATGAATAATCGTTTGAAAGTTTATAGGAATTCCCTATTTGAAATTTTGGGTTGACTGTCCCTTTAAGTGTAAATGTAGTAATTTGTTACCAGCTAATAAGGAATCCTGGATAGTAGTGGTGCCTGGATTGACCTCTGATAAACACTAATCTATATGCTCAGACGATACAGCTTGTAGTTTTTTTGTGTATATAACGTGATCATAGTGCCACCTTGTGGTTAGTATTGTAAACATATTTATGTTATTTCTATTCAAACACAGCATTTGATGTATAATAAAGCCAGGATTAATGCAATTATTTTAAATTTATAGCAGTCGACAAACTCATTTAGAGCTATTGCTTATTGGCCCCAATTAAAGGGACAGTCAACTCCAGAATTTTTATTGTTTAAAAAGATAAATAATCCCTTTATTACCCATTCCCCAGTTCTGCATAACCAACTCAGTTACATTAATACACTTTTTACCTCTGTGATTACCTTGTATCTAAGCCTCTGCAAACAGCCCACTTATTTCAGCTCTTTTGACAGACTTGCATTTTAACCAAACAGTGCTCTCTCATAAATAACTTCACGGGAGTGAGCACAATGTTATCTATATGGCACACATAAACAAACGCTTTCTAGCTGTGAAAAACTGTCAAATGCATTGAGATAAGAGGTGGCCTTCAAGGGCTTAGAAATTAGCATATCTTTCAACTAAGAATACCAAGAGAACAAAGCAAATTTCATGATAAAAGTGAATTGGAAAGTTGTTTAAAAACTGCATGCCCTATTTGAATCTTAAAAGTTTAATTTTGACTAGACTGTCCTTTTAAGGGATAGATTACAATTGGAGCACTATTTATTGCTCCCACTCGTGCGTTAAATGCTCTTGACTATGGCTTTTTGTGTGCAGGTACCACAGGTATTAAAAGTAGAAAGTAAAAAGTTTTTGCTAGCACGCTGACCCAACACAGGCAAAAAGTTTAAATATCACTACAGAGTTAATATATTACCCCAAAGACTTAAATAGAGCATCAAAAACTGGAAAAAACAACTACCCAATAAGTTATACAAACCCGATGCGCTAACCACACATAAAATATTAATATTTCACATTGCAATGTTCTTCACATAGAAGAATGTTCTAGTTATTCATAAATAAATATTTCTATATCTGATTTTTTTTAAATATATATCTATATATATGTGTATGGATATACACAGATATATATAGGAATATCTATTCGAAAAATACTTAGAATATATTCCCTTATGTGAAGAACATTGAACATTGGAATGTCAAATATTTACAGTAAATACACAGTTAAACACTTTATTAAATATGCATATTACATAAATATGATTTCACATGCTTTCAGCTACTTGACTGCAAAGGGCTCCAATAAACTGAAAATTTGTCTTTATTGTTTAACCTTTTGATCTTTTGTTCAAAAAGTACACAAAATGTTCTCTTTTCATGGATAAACAATTTTGTTGTGTAATATATATATATATATATACCTATATACTGTATATATATTATTGGCACCCTTTTAGTCAATACTTTGTGCTACCTCCCTTTGCTAAGATAACAGCTATGAGTCTTCTCCTATAATGCCTGATGAGGTTGGAGAATACATGGCAAGGGATCTGAGACCATTCCTCCATAGAGAATCTTTCCAGATACTTCAAATTTCGAGGTCGACACTGGTGAACTCTCCTCTTCAGTTCACCCCACAGGTTTTCTATGGGGTTCAAGTCAGGAAACTGGGATGGCAGAACCTTGATTTTGTGGTCAATAAACCATTTCTGCGTTTGATGTATGTTTTGGATCATTGTCCTGCTGGAAGATCCAACCACGGCCCATTTTAAGCTTTATGGCAGAGGCAGTCAGGTGTTCATTTAATATCTGTTGATATTTGAGAGTCCATGATGCCCTGTATCCTAACAAAATGTCCAGGTCCTCTGGCAGAAAAACAGCCCCAAAACATTAAAGAACCACCACATTTAACCGTGGGCATGAGGTACTTTTCCATATGGCTACCTCTCTGTGTGCGCCAAACCCACCTCTAGTATTTATTGTCAAATAGCTCTATTTTATTTTTATCTGACCATAGAACCCGATCCCATTTGAGGTTCCAGTAGTGTCTGGCAAACTGAAGACGCTTGAGTTTGTTTCTAGAAGAGAGTAGAGGCTTTTTTTCATGAAACCCTTCCAAACAACTTGTGGTGATATTGGTGACGTCATATTGTAGCTTCGGAGACTTTCTGATCGCAAGACACAACTTCTGCAATTCTCCAGCTGTGATCCTTGCAGATATTTTGGCCACTCAAACCATCCTCTTCACCGTGCATTAAAACAATATAGACACACATCCTCTTCCAGGTTGATTCATAACATTTCTAGTTGACTGGAACTTCTTAATTATTGCCCTGATGGTGGAAATGAGCATTTTCAATGCTTTTGCTATTTTCTTATAGCTACTTCCGATTTTGTGAAACTCAAAAACCTTATGCTGCACATCACAGCTATATTCCTTGGTCTTACCCTTAAAATATCAATGGGAATATACTATAAAATATATTTTCTCAAATTAATTCATAGGGGTGCCAATAATTGTGGAACACCATATATTTAAAGATTTTTTTTGTTAAACCTGTGTTGTGTTTGCAATTGTTTGATATCCATGAGAGTAGAGTATTTTTGTGAAAAAAAAAGATCAAAAGGTTACACAATAAAGGCAATTTTTCACAGCCTTCTTTGATTATATTTATCAAGGGTGCCAATATTAGTGGAGTGCAATGTATATGTCTATATATGCATACATATGTATTTATGTGTTTATATGTGTATATATGTCTTAAATACACACACATTATATATATATAGGGATATGAAACCACAATTTTTTTCTTTCATGATTCAGATAGAGCATATAATTTTAAACAATTTTCCAATGTACTTCTCCTATCAAATTTGCTTAATTCTCTTTGTATCATGTATTAAAGTAGCAGCAATGCATTACTGGGAGCTAGCTGAACACATTAAGAGAGCCAAGGAGAAGTGGCAAATATGTGCAACTGCCAATCAACAGCTAGCTCCCAGTTATGCATTCCTGCTCCTGAGTCCAAAAAGGTATGCTTTTCAACAAAGGATGAAGCAAATTAGATATAAGAAGTAAATTGGAAAGTTGTTTAAAATTCCATTAGAGCTGCAACAACTAATCAATATAATCAATAATAATCGATTATGAAAATAGTTGTCAACGAATCTCATAATCGATTAGTTGGTTTGCAATTAGTTGGTCTGTGCACAGCACCAGCTGCTTCACTCCAATGAGCTCCTGCACATGGTATTGTGTTTTATGGTTATGTCCTTAGCCTAAAGGACGTCTACAGATATTTACTTTTCACTTTTTTTAGGACAGTTTAAGTTTACAACTACTCCTAGCTTAAGTGCAACCCAGAAATAATCATCTTTAGGATTGTTTATATTAAATCAGGTGATTTGCGACTATGCTTTGCATGATATAGTGCCGAGCTTGTTATTTACACCTAGCCCTAATTTGAAGGGAGTTGTTATTTGAATTGATGTGCACTATTATCTGTTTGAAAAATGATTAGCTGATTATATGTACTGTATAATAAATGTATAAGGCGTTGTCCTGTTATTCATACACAGTCCTTAGCACTTTTTTGACTTTTTTTAATATTTTTTTTTATATTTTTAATTAATTGTAATATGTACCAAATTCAACCTGTATAAGTATATATCTGTTATTTTAAGAGCGGACAAGATATTTTTTCCCTAACCTCATAGCTGGTTATTTACCACTGCATATAGATAAAGATATTTATTTTTTTAATTTTCAAAGAGCTTTATTGAAAAATGTGATGTTTTACAGCAAATATGAAATCAACATTTCAAACAAAACGTAGATACATGAAAATAAACTGCATATTACTAGTAGGTTAATAAAACCATGTCCTTTTGCTGTGTTTCCACATAGCCAACAGTTCATAATTTTTATAACGCTATTTAATATGCATGAGAGATGATAAATGAAGATCTGGTTACCTGACAATTAAGTTATAAGTAAAGGTAAGATATTCCTACTCTTAGGAATTTTGTTTGGATCCATAAGCAGGACATGTGGGCTGTGCTTACTGAACGCTCTTTCTATACCCCAGTGGAAGAAACCTCTTTTGGATCTCACAACAGAATAGAAACTCTGAAATGGTAATGATGGGGTTAACCTGCTGATAAACAGTCTATAAGAGTATTATAGATATAATAGATAAACAAAAAGAAAAACAAAAGAAATGTTATAAAACAACCAGAACTTGTCATGAGTTACTACCACCTCTTTAATTTTGCAGATGATGAGTAATTATTTTAGCCTTCAAATAAACGAAGACTTGCAGTCCCATCTCGTGCATCCCATGTAAATGGTAATTTGGTCTATAATCTAGCCAGAGCTGAGCTCCACTATGTGGATATGGCAAATACTCACAAAAAGCTAGCAGCAGTGTCTATAAGTTTTATGTAGGGATCTGTCCCGCACCACCTCGGCCGCTGGCGGTGCGAGAGGAGCTTGAGCTAATACAAAGAATGTGACCTGGGATTTTTAATGGCTATGGGATTGCCATATATATATATATATATATATATAAAATGCACTTTAGGTATTTGAAATTCTAATGATGTGTTATGCAGCAAAGGGCATTATAAGGGCATTGCAGTAGTAAATATTATTTTCATATTGTAAACAATATAGTATAGGGACTTTGCAAATCATTCTGTCAGTTTGTCTATAAACCAAGCACATAGAACATAGTGAATATACATAAAGGAACTTAACGTACAAATAGGATCAAAATTAGACAGATCCATACAATTACTTTGCCAAGTTTTAACAGCTGATTAATAGTTAGGCATACTACATTCTTAACCCTTAGGGATTATTGAAATCGGGTAGTGAATTTTCATTGTAAGCATAGTTGACACCCCAAGGTACCATGATGTGTCAAATGGCACGGGGACAATGATCCATTTCCCCAAGGGAACACCCAAGGCATACAGCGGACCTCTCACAGTCACATATTTTGTTATTGTTGTGTCCACGGCACCCCCTCAAGACCCCGGGGCATCCGCTCAGACCCAGTTCTTGAAAAGGATAAAGTAACCAATTGAGTCCCATGAGTATGGTACTTTAAGAATTAGTTTCTGCAAACCTTCATTGTTGTCACGGCCAAGTTTTATCTTTGTGGCTTGGGTCACGGGTGTAGGCTGAGCAGGCATCCAAGAATTAAAAACAGGGCATTCAGGAGCCAGGACATCCGATGGTAAGTAAAGGGGCTTCTTCAAGGTTTCTTCTTTGTTTGCAATCACCACCAACTTGCGGTCCCCCTGTTGCGTTACAGGCATGCGGGGGGGCAAGTTAAAAAGATTCATCTAGTAAAGATCCCCTGCAGGCCGTGCATCAGGTTGCACAGCCCCCCCGGGCCCCAAGGGTAGGCCGCACCCCCGGGTCAGCGATTGCAGCGGCAAAGGCTCCTTCTGAGCTGTCTGTGGGATTTTCTGCATAAGTTGGAGATCCTGTTCCGATGGAGCCCTGGCTATTAGTCGCTGAAATAATGCTTCTATTTAAACATTGCCCGGTCTAGTGTTGTTAAGGCAATGTCGTTCCTCGTGTCTGTTGTAATGGTCGCCATTTTCCTTTTCAGTGGTCTGGTATATGCTATAGGCAGTCTCTGCCAGGAAAGTCCAAGAAATGCTGAAATAAGATCAGAGTAGTTGGATGGGTTTATCCTTAGTTCGGTTCCGGTTGAACACCCCGGGTATTGGGGGGGGGGGGGCGCTGCCTGTGTGATCACCGCTATTACAGGCCACAGTTGCCCATTTCCAACTCTGAGGTCATTCTTACAGCCAAAAGTAGATGAATTGATCAATATAGTGCTTAGGGACACAAATTATATTGTGTCGTTGTCAGATGCTGTATGTGTGAGTTAATATTAAGCGGTTTATAACCCACTCTCCCAGAGCTCCAGAAAATGCGACTACACAGAGCCGCTGCTTGGACACGTCCCCAGATAAAGATATTTTTATGTTAGAATGAAGTCCAGGCTCACTTTGTTAAGAGGCCCCTTGCATTGGTAAAGAGCTAACAATGATAAATATCCCACCTTGCCGAAATTGGCAAAACCCTACTTATGCATCTCAGGCACCTCAACATCTGAGCGCCTCTTCTCTGCTGCAGGCAATATAGCTTGCAAAAAGAGAGCCAGCCTCAGCCAGGAGCGTGTGGTCATTTTTTGCATTTCAATGCAAAGTTTCTGAAAGAGTGAATAACAAAATGTGATAAATAGTGATAGTCTACCTCTTTCTATTTCTACCTCTTGTCAAGCTTTTGTTTTGCTTAATTCTAAAAATTGTTCTGCTGCTTAAAAATTGGACAAACAGTTGTGTTAATGTAAAGTTTTAGTCTAAAGTTTATATTTGTAACCCTCAGTAAGTATGTGGATTTTATTTTAAATATAGGAAAAAATTATAGCTTTTTTTTATCCGATTAGTCGATTAATTGGAAAAAATAATCGTCCGATTAATCGATTATGAAAATAATCGTTAGTTGCAGCCCTAAATTGCATGCTGTATCTAAAATATTCTGAAAAATGTCATATCCCTTTAATCTGTAGGTATGCAAAATAATGAGCCTGCGGTATAGAATAATCATTTTTCAACTCCTCAAAAGATTTTATAGTATGGTTCTCAAAATTTAAAAAATCTCTAATCTTGTGAAGACACAAGACTCTCCATTTATCATATGGTTTTATATTATAGCCAGCCAGGAAATTAAGATTTCCTACAATGGGTAAGTAATTGGACAATAGTTACTACTAGTCAACTTATGAGACCTATCCCATGATCTTAAAATATCACCATACATAATATTATCCTGAATTTCTTTTTGGAATCTCTGATCTCCTGATGCACGGCAAAAAAGCAGGGGATATTCCAGCTAAAATCAATTTTTCCAATTTATAATTATAAAATTGCTCTGAATTTATCACTCAGTCTATATAAAATTTATTTAGTGTAGCCAGGTTAAACCAAATATCAGGGAGTGCTAAACCACCTAGTTTTAAAAGCTTATAGAATTTATTCAGACCAATACGTACCTTCTTGTCATAAGAATGCCCCTAATATATTTTTAATCTTCACAATATCCTTAATTAATAAATAAAAAAAAAAGGCAGCATGCTCAAGGGGTAAAGTAATTTAGGAAGAATCATTTTTATCAAGATAACAATTCCCATTAAAGAAAGAGGAAGATTAGCCCAAATATTCAAGTCATTATAGACTTAAACTACACCATCTATGTGAATTAGCTTATATTTTAATATTAAAAAAGGGGGTAACTGGCGCTAATGGTTAAATTAGCTAGGATAACACTACCAGAAAAGGGGTGTGTAACCCAAACCGCCAATCACTATATCAGCGAGCTGTTTTGTCTTTGAAGCCGCGAAATACACCACCATACTGAGACCCGGTGCAAGGACAGAATAAACGCACGCCCGGTCTGTCAGCCTTCATAAACATCTCTAACTGTAAGGTACCTTACGATTCACAGTAACACTGTATCACATACCACCAAATATGCCCAGTTAACTGCGGCTGAGCAAACTTCTTGTCGACAGATATCACTGATTACAAGGGAGACGTCCCGAATATAATATTTGAACCATTTTAAAGATATTGATGTTGTATTATTGATTTTTTAAGAATAAATATTTTATGCAGTAACAGCCATAGAAATTCATTTTTTACTACATAATCTGTCACTTATTATCTTTTTTAGGAATTAATATTTTATGCATTAACAGCCATAGATATTCATTTTTTTACTACACAATCTGTCACTTATTCTCTATACATATAGACCTCAATTGTCCACCTTATCTGACGTATACACGTAACTATTTCAACATTTTCACATTATCTTATATTTCACTCACATTAGTATTGACGATGTCAAATAGGTAAATACCTTCATCACAATTTTTGTTTACTAAAACTCGCTGACACTTTATTAAATTAAGAATTGTAACACTTTATAGTTTTTTAAAGTCATTAGTAGGACTATATTAGATACCTGTATCACTTGTTTAAAATCTTCACTCTGACGGACAGCCGTCTATTAATATAACAGTCACCATTCTGGTAGTGTTATCCTAGCTAATTTAACCATTAGCGCCAGTTACCCCCTTTTTTAATTTTAGCACCTACACTTTTTTAAACTACTAAGGAGGAGTAGTTTATCCTTTAACCAGGCATTTAGGATAACAGTTAGCGCCAACACTCAATTCTATACACTTGATCACTTATATTTTAATACCCAAATATGTTATATAATTTGAAACTTAAAAAAAAAGGAGATCAAGTACCCTGTGAGTATTTGTCTTCTTCAACCAGAGAATTTCTGGCTTACTTTCGTTAACTTTTTATCCTGAGAGCTCCCCAAAGGATTTAATTATATCCAATATAGATGGTATTTATATGGGTGCTGAATAAATACCAAAATATCATCAGAATAGAGTGACAAGTGTTAACAGCAATCACCGATCTCCAAACCTGGAAATCTGCCTCAAAGCTTTATAGCCAAGGGTTCCAAGGCAAGATCAAACAATAAAGGTTATAATGGACACACTTTCATGTTATAAAGGGAACAACAAAAAGGACATCTCCTCTAATAGACATGCAAAACCTAAATTTGTGACAACCTACAGCTTGGAATATAATGCCATATGCAACATTGTAAAAGAATGTATTCCTATTCTGTACCTTGACCCAATTCTTAAAAATGTACTACAGGGAGGCTGTGACTTTATCCTCAAAAAAGGCAAAACAATAGAAAACTATGTTTCATCATCAGAATTGCTGAACAAGACCAACAAGTGCTGGCCCAAACAAAAGAAAGGGTTATATAAATGTAAGAGAAATATATGTAAGACCAGCAACTTTGTAGATGCAGATGAACAATTTACCTCAGCACATACTACACAAACACATAAAATAAGATTTTTCATTACTTGTGCAACCACCCACGTTATATATTTGACCTGTAGGTGGTGCTATAAGCAGTATGTCGGAAGGACGGAGAGACCCCTTAAGGATAGATTCTTGGAGCATGTCAGATCAATTGAGGACCCAGAATCTGAGACCTCCATAGCAAGAAACTTTAGAGATCAACATAGCTCTAACTAAGCGTACAGGGAATAGATCATGTACCCATCTGGAAAAGGGGTGGGGATAGAGAAGGGAAATTAAACACAAGAGAAGTGTTTTGGATTTTCCCTTTAAACACATCAGTACCATGTGGACTAAACTCAAGAAAAGATGTTGACTTATGTGTTTAAAGCTATATTCATTCAGGCATATGGGAACTCTTAGCTTATAAATTGTTGCAATTTGTTAAAATATATTTTTTTATGAATTCTGAAATTTTAGATCTCTAAATAAAGGTTGTATATATACCATTGCAACAATACCTTTGAGCTTTTCTAGGGTCTTATTGATTGAAATCTAAAAAGTATTTAAGGAAATATTTAACCATTTTTTATTAAATTATACATAATGATGATATTAATCACGTGCCCTAGTTATTCTTTGTTATCTATATAGCAAGATGAGCTATTGCAGCTGAGTACATATTTTGTATCAAATTCATAAAAGACCCTTGATTATTAAACCCTGAAAGTGTATTAAAAATAGATGTTGCCACTGAATCCTGCCAAACGTCATTTCTGTACCACCAGAAAACAAGCTTCTGGGATTGATGCAGAATTTTATCTGACAACAACCAATAAAAATTCTTATGTTCTTAATTGATGATCATATATATACAAAACCAACCTGATCCGAGTGTACCAAATGACGTGATAAAAGCTTCAGGAGATTGGCCATGATTTTTGCCAAAATCTTGTAGTCCTAATTTAGTAACGAGATAGGCCGGTATGATGACATTAAAAGCTGGAGTGTTTCCCTTGTTTAGGAATAACAAAAATATACGTTTTACTAAATAAACTCAAGGTTTGTTTTGTTTTCAAAATAAGGTATGAATTATACATCTCAATTAGAGTCAGGGTTATTATTAACCCCTTAACGACCGACGACGTATGCCATACGTCCTCAAAAAAAAAGCACTTAACGACCGAGGACGTATGGCATACGTCGTCGGTTTAACAGAGCACTGGAAGCGATCGAAATCGCTTCCAGCTGCTCTAACAGTATTGCAGGCTTGCCTTGAGGTCTAGGCATCCTGCAATACTGTTCCCGAGTGCCGGGACCGGATTGATCACTCCCCCACGAGTGATCACTTCCGGTTTCGCTCCACGTGGAGCCCGGCAGTGTTTCAGAGCATCGGAAGCGATCGGACACGCTTCCGATGCTCTGCTTGTGTGCTAAGTGCCTCGGTGGGTCGAGGCACTTAGTTAGTTGTAAAATAAAAGTAAAAATAATAAAAAAAAAAAACGAATTAAATAAAAAAAAGCCCTAAATAGCCCCCCCCTCCCCCTTCACTAGGCATCCAAGATGGCGATGCCCAGTGCATCATGGGGCCTCTGGGGGTGTCCCTAGCCTGCATCATCATAGGGGCAAGCTAGGGTCACCCAATCTGAGCCTCCCACCCTAAAAAAAATAATAATAATAAAATACCCCATTTGTCTGATCATGTCAATATTTGTAAATATTGACTATGATCAGTGTGGATCTCCCTCCCTCTCCTCACTTGCCATTTTGTTGGAGAGAGAGAGAGACCTGTATTTAGCAGAGGGAGAGATTTATTTCTTTTATTTGTTAAAAAATATAGAACCAAAGGCTCTTTTCAGAGCCATTAACCCCTAGCTTGCCAGTGATCACTATATATCACTGGCAGTAACATAGGTGCACTTTTTTTTGCTGCATTTTGCTGTCTGTGCATTTTTTTAGGGGTTAATTTTGTTGTTGTAATTTTTTAAAAACCCAAAGGCTCTTTTCAGAAACATTTAGTTAATTTAATTTAATTTTCAGAGCCATTAACCCCTAGCTTGCCAGTGATCACTATATATCACTGGCAGTAGCATAGGTACACTTTTTTTTTTGCTGCATTTTGCTGTCTGTGCATTTTTTTAGGGGTTAATTTTGTTGTTGTAATTTTTTAAAAACCCAAAGGCTCTTTTCAGAAACATTTAGTTAATTTAATTTTCAGAGCCATTAACCCCTAGCTTGCCAGTGATCGCTATAAATCACTGGCAGTTGCATAGCTGTACTTTTTTGCTGTCTGCGCATTTTTTTAGGGGTTAATTTTGTTGTTGTAATTTTTTAAAAACCCAAAGGCTCTTTTCAGAAACATTTAGTTAATTTAATTTAATTTTCAGAGCCATTAACCCCTAGCTTGCCAGTGATCGCTATAAATCACTGGCAGTTGCATAGCTGTACTTTTTTGCTGTCTGCGCATTTTTTTAGGGGTTAATTTTGTTGTTGTAATTTTTTAAAAACCCAAAGGCTCTTTTCAGAAACATTTAGTTAATTTAATTTTCAGAGCCATTAACCCCTAGCTTGCCAGTGATCGCTATAAATCACTGGCAGTAGCATAGCTGTACTTTTTTGCTAGTTAATTTAGTTAATTAATTTAGTTAATTTAATTTAATTTTCAGAGCCATTAACCCCTAGCTTGCCAGTGATCGCTATAAATCACTGGCAGTTACATAGCTGTACTTTTTTGCTGTCTGTGCATTTTTTTAGGGGTTAATTTTGTTGTTGTAATTTTTTAAAAACCCAAAGGCTCTTTTCAGAAACATTTAGTTAATTTAATTTTCAGAGCCATTAACCCCTAGCTTGCCAGTGATCGCTATAAATCACTGGCAGTAGCATAGCTGTACTTTTTTGCTAGTTAATTTAGTTAATTAATTTAGTTAATTTAATTTAATTTTCAGAGCCATTAACCCCTAGCTTGCCAGTGATCGCTATAAATCACTGGCAGTAGCATAGCTGTACTTTTTTGCTAGTTAATTTAGTTAATAAATTTAGTTAATTTAATTTTTTTTAGTAATTGTTTTCTGTGACAGATACAAAAATGTCACAGAAAAGATATAGTGCTGAGGAGGCGTATGCCATCCTTGCGTCAGAGTCAGATGCCTCTATTTCTGACTCAGACCCCAATTTTGACCCTGCCATGTGCTCAGATACATCACTAGATGCAGTCTCAACTGATAGTGATGTATCTGTGGCTGCTAGCCCCCCTGCCAGCCCCCCTGCTAGCCCCCCTGCCAGAAGGAGGCGTGTTGCTGCCATTGCTGCTGAAGAGTGGGTAACGCCTCATCTCCAGAGGCCAGATATCCCACCCTTCACAGCAAATGCTGGCATAAATATAGATGTGGCAGGTTTTAGCCCCCAGCAGTTTCTGGAAGTGTTTCTGGGCGATGATATATTGGGGAACATTGTCGCCCAAACTAATTTATATGCCCATCAGTTCCGTGCTGCAAAGCCTGGAACATATTTGGCAAAGCAGCAATGGGCCCCCATCATGGTGCCAGAATTCAAAAAATTCTGGGCATTGACTATGCTGATGGGCATCATAAAGAAACCCTCCATTCGCTCCTACTGGAGTACTAGCCCCATCTGCTCTACCCCCATTTTCTCCCAGACTATGTCGAGGAAGAGGTATGAAATGATTCCGCATTTCATGCACTTTAGCGACAACAGCCTGTGCCCCCCTAGGGAGCATCCCCAATTTGACAGGCTGTATAAAATCCGCCCCCTGATAACCCACTTTTCTGCCAGGTTTGCAGAGGCTTATACACCTGGAAGGAATATATGCGTTGATGAATCCCTAATGAAGTATAAGGGAAGGCTGGGATTCAAGCAGTATATTCCTTCCAAACGCTCCAGATATGGGGTAAAGGTGTATAAGCTCTGTGACAGCGAGACTGGGTATACTCAGGCCTTCCGGGTGTATGAGGGAAAGGATAGCCACCTTGACCCTCCAGGTTGCCCAGAACATATGGGAACCACTGGCAAGATTGTCTGGGACCTGATATTACCCCTAATGAACAAAGGGTATCACTTGTACTTAGACAATTTTTATACAAGTGTCCTTTTGTTCAAGCTACTGTATTGCTTTGATACAGTAGCTTGCGGTACAATTAAAAAGAACCGCGCAGGTTTCCCAGGACAGCTTGTACGCACCCGGCTACGAAGGGGGGAGACCTCAGCTCTGCGCCAAGAGGAGCTGTTGGCACTGAAGTACAGAGACAAGAAGGATGTATACCTTCTTACCACCATCCACACAGAGAGGACGGTGGCGGTTTCTGTACGTGGCAGAGCTGAGATCATAAGGAAGCCAGTGTGCATCAAGTCTTATAACCGGCATATGGGTGGGGTTGATCTGGCTGATCAGCTGCTGCAGCCCTACCTAATTATGCGGAAGACAAGGGCCTGGTACAAAAAGGTTGCAATTTACCTAATGCAGATTGCAACCCACAACGCTTTTTTGTTGTTCAAAAAAGCAAACCCCAGAGTTAAAAAGACTTTTTTACAGTTTCAGCTCCAGATTATTACGGGGATTTTGTACCATGATGCACCTGCTCCCCGGGCGGTGATGGGAGAGAGCAGAGTTGGGGCTACCCATTTTATTTTTAAAATCCCCCCTACTGCCACAAAGCAGAAACCACAAAAAAAATGCAGAGTCTGTACCAAGAGGGGGAAGAGAAGGGACACCATATATTACTGTCCTGATTGCCCTGGACAGCCTGCACTCTGCATTGGGGACTGCTTCAAGCGGTACCATACAATGGTCAATTTTTAAAAAAATAAATACATTTGCTGTTACATATATATATATTTTTTTGGTTATGTTTACAGTTAGATGTTTTTTTGTTTTTTTTACTTTTACTGTGCCAGATTTTTACATTTCACTACTCTATTTTTTTCTAAAATTGGGCCTGTTTTTTTTTTAACCAAAACCCCTGTCAAACCTATGCATGGGGGACATAGGTGTTCTCAGGGTGCCTTGCAGAAAACAACCTGAAGTATGCTTTTGTAATAACTTACAACAGTCTCTCCTAAATTATAGTCAAAAAGCAATGTGCCTGTAAAAATGAAAATTGAAAAATTACCACCATACACTTTCTCCAATTTTTTGGGCTAAAACGGTTGCTTCAAAGGCATCAAAGCACACCATATACAATACCTTGGGGTGTCAACATTTAAAAAATATACACTTTGAATGCAATAAATAAAAGTGGGGTATGCGATAGGCCCCAAACTAAAGATAGGCCTATCAGAAGAAATACTCTCATTTTTAATAACTAAAATCACAAGTCATAAAATTGTAACATAACCTTCCCAAAATCCTGGCAAACCTATGCATGGGGGGCATAGGTGTACTCAGGGTGCCTTGCAGAAAACAACCTGAAGTATTCTTTTGCAATAACTTACAACAATCTCTCCTAAATCATAGTCAAAAAGCAATGTGTCTGTAAAAATGAAAATTGAAAAATTACCACCATATACTTTCTCCAATTTTTTGGGCTAAAACGGTTGCTTCAAAGGCATCAAAGCACACCATATACAATACCTTGGGGTGTCAACATTTAAAAAATATACACTTTGAATGCAATAAATAAAAGTGGGGTATGTGATAGGCCCCAAACTAAAGATAGGCCTATCAGAAGAAATACTCTCATTTTTAATAACTAAAATCATGTAACATAACCTTCCCAAAATCCTGGCAAACCTATGCATGGGGGGCATAGGTGTACTCAGGGTGCCTTGCAGAAAACAACCTGAAGTATTCTTTTGCAATAACTTACAACAGTCTCTCCTAAATCATAGTAAAAAAGCAATGTGTCTGTAACAATGAAAATTGAAAAATTACCACCATATACTTTCTCCAATTTTTTGGGCTAAAACGGTTGCTTCAAAGGCATCAAAGCACACCATATACAATACCTTGGGGTGTCAACATTTAAAAAATATACACTTTGAATGCAATAAATAAAAGTGGGGTATGTGATAGGCCCTAAACTAAAGATAGGCCTATCAGAAGAAATACTCTCATTTTTAATAACTAAAATCACAAGTCATAAAATTGTAACATAACCTTCCCAAAATCCTGGCAAACCTATGCATGGGGGGCATAGGTGTACTCAGGGTGCCTTGCAGAAAACAACCTGAAGTATTCTTTTGCAATAACTTACAACAATCTCTCCTAAATCATAGTCAAAAAGCAATGTGTCTGTAAAAATGAAAATTGAAAAATTACCACCATATACTTTCTCCAATTTTTTGGGCTAAAACGGTTGCTTCAAAGGCATCAAAGCACACCATATACAATACCTTGGGGTGTCAACATTTAAAAAATATACACTTTGAATGCAATAAATAAAAGTGGGGTATGTGATAGGCCCCAAACTAAAGATAGGCCTATCAGAAGAAATACTCTCATTTTTAATAACTAAAATCATGTAACATAACCTTCCCAAAATCCTGGCAAACCTATGCATGGGGGGCATAGGTGTACTCAGGGTGCCTTGCAGAAAACAACCTGAAGTATTCTTTTGCAATAACTTACAACAGTCTCTCCTAAATCATAGTAAAAAAGCAATGTGTCTGTAACAATGAAAATTGAAAAATTACCACCATATACTTTCTCCAATTTTTTGGGCTAAAACGGTTGCATCAGTCATCAAACCACTCCATGTATAATACCTTGGGGGGTCAACTTTTTAAATATAATCACATTTATGGAAAACAAATAAATTGGGGTATGTTAAAAGACCCCCAAAAAAAGACGATAGGCAAAGAAAATATGTTAAATGTGAAAAAAAATCACAAACACATGTCAGACATTTGGCATTGCACCGCCCAAACAAGCCACCAAACCTATGCATAGGTGGTATCACTGAACTCAGGAGATGTTGGTGACCACATATTGGTGTCTTCTTTGGTAGTAACACATAACAGGAGCTGTGAATCCATGTCTAAAGTACAATGTATGTGAAAAATAACACAAAGAAATGAATGCCCAATAGTTTGACAAAGACTAGTGGTTGAATTAGTGTATGGAAAGTGTTAAAACACCTGCATTTGAAATACCCTAGGATGTCTACTTTTCAAAAATATATGGTTTTATGGGGGTAAATTACATTGGCCGGCTTCAGAAATGTCTTAAATAGAACATGGGTGCATGGGATGTGAAAATGGGAAGTGTAAAAAATGGAATGCGCTTCCTAAAAATAAGGCCTTCTAGCCCCCAGAGAACCCAACACACCTATACATGGGTGGTATCACTGTACTCAGGAGATGTTGTTGAACACATATTGAGGTGTTTTTTGGCAGTAAACACATAACAGGAACTGAGAATCCATGCCTAAAGTACAATGTGTGTGAAAAATAACACAAAAAAATGACTACCCAAAAGTTTGACAAAGACTGGTGGTTAAATAAGTTCATGGAAAGTGTGAAAATACCAGCATTTCAAATACCCTAGGGGGTCTACTTCTCAAAAATATATGGTTTTATGGGGGTAAATTTCATTGACCGGCTTCAGAAATGTCCCAAATAGGACATGGGTGCATGATGACCGATGTGAAAATTCCAAGTTGAAAAACTGGAATGCGCTTCCTAAAAATAAGGCCTTCTAGCCCCCAGAGAACCCAACACACCTATACATGGGTGGTATCACTGTACTCAGGAGATGTTGTTGAACACATATTGAGGTGGTTTTTGGCAGTAACACATAACAGGAACTGAGAATCCATGCCTAAAGTACAATGTGTGTGAAAAATAACACAAAAAAATGACTACCCAAAAGTTTGACAAAGACTGGTGGTTGAATTAGTGCATGGAAAGTGTTAAAATACCAGCATTTGAAATACCCTAGGGTGTCTACTTTTCAAAAATATATGGTTTGATGGGGGTAAATTCCATTGGCCAGCTTCAGAAATGTCCCAAATAGGACATGGGTGCATGATGACCGATGTGAAAATTCCAAGTTGAAAAACTGGAATGCGCTTCCTAAAATTAAGGCCTTTTAGCCCCCAGAGAACCCGACACACCTATACATGGGTGGTATCACTGTACTCAGGAGATGTTGTTGAACACATATTGAGGTTTTTTTTGGTAGTAACACATAACAGGAACTGAGAATCCATGCCTAAAGTACAATGTGTGTGAAAAATAACACAAAATAATGACTACCCAAAAGTTTGACAAAGACTGGTGGTTGAATTAGTGCATGGAAAGTGTTAAAATACAAGCATTTGAAATACCCTAGGGTGTCTACTTTTCAAAAATATATGGTTTGATGGGGGTAAATTCCATTGACCAGCTTCAGAAATGTCCCAAATAGGACATGGGTGCATGATGACCGATGTGAAAATTCCAAGTTGAAAAACTGGAATGCGCTTCCTAAAAATAAGGCCTTCTAGCCCCCAGAGAACCCAACACACCTATACATAGGTGGTATCACTGTACTCAGGAGATGTTGTTGAACACATATTGAGGTGCTTTTTGGCAGTAACACATAACAGGAACTGAGAATCCATGCCTAAAGTACAATGTGTGTGAAAAATAACACAAAATAATGACTACCCAAAAGTTTGACAAAGACTGGTGGTTGAATTAGTGCATGGAAAGTGTTAAAATACAAGCATTTGAAATACCCTAGGGTGTCTACTTTTCAAAAATATATGGTTTGATGGGGGTAAATTCCATTGACCAGCTTCAGAAATGTCCCAAATAGGACATGGGTGCATGATGACCGATGTGAAAATTCCAAGTTGAAAAACTGGAATGCGCTTCCTAAAATTAAGGCCTTTTAGCCCCCAGAGAACCCGACACACCTATACATGGGTGGTATCACTGTACTCAGGAGATGTTGTTGAACACATATTGAGGTTTTTTTTGGTAGTAACACATAACAGGAACTGAGAATCCATGCCTAAAGTACAATGTGTGTGAAAAATAACACAAAATAATGACTACCCAAAAGTTTGACAAAGACTGGTGGTTGAATTAGTGCATGGAAAGTGTTAAAATACAAGCATTTGAAATACCCTAGGGTGTCTACTTTTCAAAAATATATGGTTTGATGGGGGTAAATTCCATTGACCAGCTTCAGAAATGTCCCAAATAGGACATGGGTGCATGATGACCGATGTGAAAATTCCAAGTTGAAAAACTGGAATGCGCTTCCTAAAATTAAGGCCTTTTAGCCCCCAGAGAACCCGACACACCTATACATGGGTGGTATCACTGTACTCAGGAGATGTTGTTGAATACATATTGAGGGTTTTTTTGGTAGTAACACATAACAGGAACTGAGAATCCATGCCTAAAGTACAATGTGTGTGAAAAATAACACAAAATAATGACTACCCAAAAGTTTGACAAAGACTGGTGGTTGAATTAGTGCATGGAAAGTGTTAAAATACAAGCATTTGAAATACCCTAGGGTGTCTACTTTTCAAAAATATATGGTTTGATGGGGGTAAATTCCATTGACCAGCTTCAGAAATGTCCCAAATAGGACATGGGTGCATGATGACCGATGTGAAAATTCCAAGTTGAAAAACTGGAATGCGCTTCCTAAAATTAAGGCCTTTTAGCCCCCAGAGAACCCGACACACCTATACATGGGTGGTATCACTGTACTCAGGAGATGTTGTTGAACACATATTGAGGGTTTTTTTGGTAGTAACACATAACAAGAACTGAGAATCCATGCCTAAAGTACAATGTGTGTGAAAAATAACACAAAATAATGACTACCCAAAAGTTTGACAAAGACTGGTGGTTGAATTAGTGCATGGAAAGTGTTAAAATACAAGCATTTGAAATACCCTAGGGTGTCTACTTTTCAAAAATATATGGTTTGATGGGGGTAAATTCCATTGACCAGCTTCAGAAATGTCCCAAATAGGACATGGGTGCATGATGACCGATGTGAAAATTCCAAGTTGAAAAACTGGAATGCGCTTCCTAAAAATAAGGCCTTCTAGCCCCCAGAGAACCCAACACACCTATACATAGGTGGTATCACTGTACTCAGGAGATGTTGTTGAACACATATTGAGGTGCTTTTTGGCAGTAACACATAACAGGAACTGAGAATCCATGCCTAAAATACAATGTGTGTGAAAAATAACACAAAAAAATGACTACCCAAAAGTTTGACAAAGACTGGTGGTTGAATTAGTGCATGGAAAGTGTTAAAATACCAGCATTTGAAATACCCTAGGGTGTCTACTTTTCAAAAATATATGGTTTGATGGGGGTAAATTCCATTGGCCAGCTTCAGAAATGTTCCAAATAGGACATGGGTGCATGATGACCGATGTGAAAATTCCAAGTTGAAAAACTGGAATGCGCTTCCTAAAATTAAGGCCTTTTAGCCCCCAGAGAACCCGACACACCTATACATGGGTGGTATCACTGTACTCAGGAGATGTTGTTGAACACATATTGAGGTTTTTTTTGGCAGTAACACATAACAGGAACTGAGAATCCATGCCTAAAGTACAATGTGTGTGAAAAATAACACAAAATAATGACTACCCAAAAGTTTGACAAAGACTGGTGGTTGAATTAGTGCATGGAAAGTGTTAAAATACAAGCATTTGAAATACCCTAGGGTGTCTACTTTTCAAAAATATATGGTTTGATGGGGGTAAATTCCATTGACCAGCTTCAGAAATGTCCCAAATAGGACATGGGTGCATGATGACCGATGTGAAAATTCCAAGTTGAAAAACTGGAATGCGCTCCCTAAAAATAAGAGCTTTTAGCCCCCTGAGAACCCGACACACCTATACATGGGTGGTATCACTGTACCCAGGAGATGCTGCTGAAGACATATGAGGGTGTTATTTGGCAGTAACCCTTAATATTATCAGTAAATGTATTCTTAAATTGCTATTTTGTCAAAAAATCTAATTATTTTTCCCCCCCCCCCAAACTTTGGCATAGATTGGTGGTAAAATGGTTGCATGAAAAAAGTCAAAATACCCCAAGTTTAATACCTTAGGTTGTCTTCTTTTAAAAAATATATACATTTGAAGGGTTATTCAGGGATTCATGACAGATATTGGTGTTACAATGTAACTATCGCCAATTTTGAAAAAACATGGTTTTGAAATAGCAAAGTGCTACTTGTACTTATTGCCCTATAACTTGCAAAAAAAGCAAAGAACATGTAAACATTGGGTATTTATAAACTCAGGACAAAATTTAGAAACTGTTTAGCATTGGTATTTTATGGTGGTTGTAGATGTGTAAGAGATTTTGGGGCTCAAAGTTAGAAAAAGTGCATTTTTTTTTCATTTTTTCCTCATATTTTATATTTTTTTTTATAGTAAATTATAAGATATGATGAAAATAATCATATCTTTAGAAAGTCCATTTAATGGCGAGAAAAACAGTATATAATATGTGTGGGTACAGTAAATGAGTAAGAGGAAAATTACAGTTAAACACAAACATCGCAGAAATGCAAAAATAGCCTTGGTCCCAGATGGTCAACAAATTGAAAAGTGGTCTGGTCACTAAGGGGTTAATATAAATCACTGAATACTTTCTGCGGGTAAGCCCTCCAAGCCCAGTGCTTTCCTACTTGATAAAGAAGAGATGGTATTCTTCTAATTCAGAGATAGGAGTATTAAGATTTTCTAGTTGTTCAGTTGTTAAACAAGGTATATGCAAAGATTCCCAAAATTGTGATTCCAAATAAGAGAAATTCTCTAGCTGTGAAGAATATAAAGACTTATAATATTTTTCAAATTCATTTAAAACTTGTTTATAGTTACTTATAGTACCATCTGCTGATCTTAAGGAGAAAATCTGCTTTAATGGTTTACTCAGTTTAACCAATGACGCCAAAATTTTTCATGATTTATTGCCACATCTATATAATTTCCCTTATTGTAATCTATGTTCTCTAATTGTATTCTGAGTTAAATAAATATCCAGTCCTTTTTTGTGACTAAACATGCTTTTAAGTTCTCTGAAGAATGCAAATTCAGCTATGTACTATAAGCCTGTGCTAACGTCAGACGTAGTAGTTCAAATTGTCTTTTGGTTGATTTAGCCACTTTAGCCATATATGATATTATTTATCCCTCATGACTGCTTTCCCAGAAGAGCTCATTATTTTTAGAATACTCTGCCTTATTAGACTGAAATTCTTCCTATTTTTGAGCTGAAATTTTGTTAAAAAGTTCTAAGCCAGAGAGATAGCTAGGATACCAATTTATTTCTAAATAATATAAAGTTGATACAATACCATGGTCAGAATCCATTATATCATCAATTTTGGAATTGATGACCTAATAATAATGGGATTTAGAGATAAGAAAAGAATCAGTTATAGAGAAAACCTGATGGGCTTTTGAAAACATGAATATTCATGAGTAGTAGGGTTATCCAACCTCCAGATATCAGTAAGATCTAGAGCTTTATTTAAGGAAGTAATTATCTTACTATTTATTTTATACTTCTACTTGCTTAAAGGGACATGAAACCCAAACATTTTCTTTCATGATTTAGGTAGAACATACAATTTTAAACAAATGTTCAGTTTACTTCTATTATCAAAAATACTTAATTCTCTTGGTATCATTTGTTGAAGGAACAGTAATGCACTACTGGTTTCTAACTGAACACATGGGCGAGTCAATGACAATCAGTATATATATGCAGCCACCAATCAGCAGCTAGATCCTAGGTTCTTTGCTGCTTCTGAGCTTTCCTAGATAAACCTTTTAGCAAATGATAACAAACGAAGGAAGCAAATTAAGTAATAGAAGTAAATTGTAAAGATGTTTAAAATTCTATTCTCTGTCTAAATCATGAATGTCTAATTATGACTTTAATGTCCCTTTAATTTAGACATTAATATTCTCCCTACTTTTGTATATTAGGGAAACAAAAACCAAATTAAAATCACTGCCCAAAATTATTTTAGTATCAATAAATTATGTTAAAATCTTCAAAAGATTTCCCCAAAACGTTTATCTTATTAATTTGGCCCATAGACATTACATAATACCAAACAACCACTGAGGCTATAAGATATCTACCATTAAGATGAATTATTGTCTCTTACAATAGTTCAGTTTTTTATTGAACAGCAAGGCAGCAACTCTAGATGTTTTGTATCTGAGGTCTTAGATTTTAAACACTTTAAAATAGTCTTACATTTAATAGGTGAGTTAATCAAGTGAAGGAGAAAAAAGGAAGTGTATTTCTGTAGTGTATGTGATATATATAAATTCAAGAACTGTGCTAAAAAGTGAGAGGAAAAACAAAGGGTGAGTTACTGTTAATTTATCAATTCATAATTACAAAAAAAAAGTCGTTATTCTTTTTTTTTTTTTATTAAACTGACTATGACCAATATTACAAAAAGTATTTTACAAAGTGATAAAAAAAAGTGATGACTTGTGAAATATATCAATTCCTCATTACAAAAAAGTGTTTTTTTTTTTAAAAAGGGTGACTTACAGTGATATATATATATATATATATATATATATATACACACATACAGTGGATATAAAAAGTCTACACACCCCTGTTAAAATGTCAGGTTTCTGTGATGTAAAAAAATTAGACAAAGATAAATAATTTCAGAACTTTTTCCACCTTTAATGTGACCTATAAACTGTACAACTCAATTGAAAAACAAACTGAAATCTTTTAGGTAAAGGGAAATAAAAAACTAAAATAATATGGTTGCATAAGTGTGAACACCCTTAAATTAATACTTAATTGAAGCACCTTATGAATTTATTACAGCACTCAGTCTTTTTGGGTATGAGTTTCTCAGCATGGCACATCTTGACTTGGCAAGATTTGCCCACTCTTCTTTGCAAAAACACTCTAAATCTGTCAGAATGCGAGGGCATCTCCTGGGCACAGCCCTCTTCATATCACCCCACATTTTGAATTGGATTCAGGTCTGGACTCTGGCTGGGCCATCCCAAAACTTTAATCTTCTTCTGGTGAAGCCATTCCTTTGTTGATTTGGATGTATGCTTTGGGGCGTTGTCATGCTGAAAGATGAAGTTCCTCTTCATGTTCAGCTTTCTAGCAGAAGCCTGAAGGTTTTGTGCCAATATTATCTGGTATTTGGAACTGTTCATTATTCCCTCTACCTTGACTAAGGCCTCAGTTCCAGCTGAAGAAAAACAGCCCCAAAGCATGATGCTGCCACCACCATGCTTCACTGTGGTTATGGTGTTATTTTGGTGATATGCAGTGTTGGGACATCCAGTTCTTGGTAATGTCACTGTTGCACCATATTTTCTTCACTTGATGATGACTGTCTTCACTGTGATCCATGGTATATCTAATGCCATGGAAATTCTTTTGTACCCTTCTCCTGACTGATACCTTTTAACAATGAGATCCCTCTGATGCTTTGGAAGCTCTCTGCGCCATGGCTTTTGCTGTAGGATGCGACTAACAAAATGTCATGAAAGACCTACATTTTTTACATCACAGAAACCTGACATTTTAACAGGGGTGTGTAGACTTTTTATATCCTATATATATATATATATATATATATATATATATATATATATATATATATATATAGTTATATATATAAATAAATTCCTCATTACAAAATAAAGTGTTCTAAAAAGTGGAAAAAGTGGCACCTTGCCCATACCTTCCAGGGAATTCAGAGGTCTCTAGCCTCATTTTTTTCCTGAGCCAATCTTGGCCCTTCTAAAATCCAAATACCTTACCATTTCGTACTGGTCTTGGAGATGGGGACTTTGTAGCAGAGTTTTTAAAGAGCCAGTTTTATGAACTCTTTCTATATCAAAAGGGCCTTGTTCTGTACTTAGTTAAAGATGGTTATATTTTTTTCTGCAAAATGTAACAAATCATGCTCCTATATGCTTTCAAGAAGGCCCATAATGTTTATATTATGCCTCCTTGATCTGTTTTCCAGATATTCAACTTTCTGATTTAAATATTAATTTTGTTAGACAGTTCAGATACTTTAACCAATGCAGCGTATATTGGCTATCGTACCGCCAGGGGCGGACTGACAAGTCGGGCACTGCAGACAGATGCATGCAACACTAATTAAGGAAACTTTATACATTTTTATTATTTTGTATATTAAAATTTATTTTTATGGCTGTCCGGAACTCTCTAAATTAAGAGGGGGCGCTCAAGTTTGTGCGCTGGAGGGCTGGGGGTGTGAGCGGCGCACTTTGTCAGCTCATGGCTCAGCCATGCGCAGAGTAGTGTGAAGAGTGGAAAGAGGTAAGTCTAGGCCTCGCTGACAGGCTGCTGATACAGCGTAGCCCTTGCAATATGTGGACCGGGTGTGGTTGACTCAGGTCCACATATTAATTACCTTCAGGCTAGCTCCAGCTCCATCCACCAATTTTGACCGTGCAGTGACTAAAATCAGAGGTGGCAGCCGGCAGGATAGCGCGTGGTGAGGTGCGGCAAAAGCAGCAGCAGCATCATTTGACTGCATCTATGACTCCCAAGTAAGTTAAGTATACAGTGCTTGTTCTAATTTCCTCCAAGTGTTATTGCAAAGTCTGAGAAGCAGCATTAACGGAGTCTGAGTGAAAATGCGACACTCAGTGAGACAGAGGTGTTATTTGTGTTCTGTGCAGTCGTCTCCTTAGCCATTTTATAGTACTTATATGAAGTAATTACAAGAACAATAAATAAGGTATCAGTACATTGAGATATATGAACTTGGAGGAACCTGCTTGAGTTTTGCTGATCCTGCTCACATTGTGACTAGACATTACATAATACCAAACAACCACTGAGGCTATAAGATATCTACCATTAAGATTAATTATTGTCTCTAACAATAGTTCAGTTTTTTTTATTGAACAGCAAGGCAGCACCTCTAGATGTTTTGAATCTGGGGTCTTAGATTTTAAACACTTTAAAATAGTCTTACATTTAATAGGTGAGTTAATCAAGTGAAGGGGAAAAAAGGATGTGGCTTAATGCAAAAGCTGGAGCCTGATTGATTAGTGCAAGTAGATGACCCTATCACCACAGGAAGGGGGAATTACTCTGTGTCAGGGTTGAGATGTCTGAGCTTTAAAAACCATCAGCAGGTTTCAGTGTCTGGTGTTAACTCTTTACTTCCAACATGAATAGCACTAAAAATAAATAAATAAATAAATCACTAACTAAAATTCACTATGGAAACTAAACAGAATTATGTGTTGTGTCTCATTCAAGTGTTTTTAAACGATGTGCGACATTGTGAGCAAAAACAATGAGAAAAAGAAAAATCAGCTACACAATAAACTTCCTATGAATTCTTCCTGTAAATACTCCTGGATCTTCTGATCTCTCAGATGAATGAGAGTGTCTGAAAACACAAAAAGAGCACAGAATTGGGGCACCCAAAGCTTTTTGCTCATTGTGCCATAATGCATTGTTATTGGCATTTCCTGACAACACTAAATTAAAACAAATCAATACATAAATAACTGGATATTTACATACTGTATTTTAAAGAAAGCAGAAGGAATACATGTGTATTCTATATCAGTTTAACAGTTTAACAGTTTTAACAAATATTACCAAAAATAACAGTGAACCACAACATTTGATTATAAGAAATCTTAAAGTTGTTAAAATAACTATATTGTAGGTTATTTCGTTTAGTCTTTTATTACAGATTTAAGATTACAAACATACTTATTTATGGCCAGACGTTGATAAATACATCTCAGATTTGCTTGGAATAATTTCAAATTGCCTTTCCCATTTTAACCCTGTCTCAATTGTCTGACTTTTGCCATACATCCTTCTAAAGGTGATTGTCATTTATTCCAAAAAGCAAGTTTAAGGAAAATCAGCTGAAACAATTAATTAAGGAATTTTAACAGCTTGTCCCTAATACATTCTATTAAAACAGGAATCGTTTGAAAGTAAAATGCTGGTTCATATTAAAGAAAAAATTCACAAAAGATTCACAACACATGACCACATCAAACAGCAAATGTATCGAGGCTTTATAGTGTGCTTTAATAAGTACACATCTGTGTGTAAATTACAAAAAATAATCAAAAAATTTGGCCACTTTCTGGTAAAAACAAAAGGGTTCATTTAAACAACAATGGCTTCTAGTTAGGACCATTTGTGCCTGCTAAAGGGTTAAAGCTGGAATGTTTCAAGTGTCCCTAATATGCATCATCTGCTGCTCTGTATATCAGTGGTTGCCTATTAATGATACTACACCACCCGCTTATACTTCAGTGCCATCAACACTACTCAGCAGGCGCCACACCTGGGTTAAGTCAAGCCAAATATATTATATTTAAGCCAATATTATATATTGATCATGGCAATGATTGAAAAATCACTGGTCTGTGCTTTTTAGTTTCCATTTGATGGATATAATTATTCCCTAGACCATGCACAGGGACTCTTGCAGGTGGATTTTCTAGGTATTTCTCTTTTTTGGGGATCACCTATATGAAATTAGGGTGAATAACACATTTATTTGAATGCACATCTAAAGGGTCTGTGTGTTGCTGGGGAGCTCAGAATGCAAATATGCAGGGAATGACATCTCTCATATTTGTGTTAACTAGAATTGAATTTATATTTTCTGTTTCAACAGAGTAAAAATACTTACTTGTGTTCTAGGTATTTATCTGAACCCTAGGAAATGATGGATTCATTTTATGCAATTATTTTTTTTCATTGATAGAACTTAAAGCAATCTTGATAGTTCTGATGGTTCTGTCTGCTAATTTTTATTTTTTTAAAGGGATAGGAAACCCAACTTTTTTCTTTCGAGATATAGATAGAGCATGTCATTTTAAAAACTTTCTAATTGACTTTTATTATAATTTTTTCTTCATTTTCTTTATATATTTTGTAAAAAAGCAGGATTGTCTCTCTTTATATGGCAATTAAAAACATGGTGGGGGAGGGGCATATGAGGTGGGAGGGGTACAGTATGTGAGAGGGGCAAATGAGGTATGTAAGTGGAGCAAAAATGGGGTGGGGGGGTCCTGCCAAACTTTTGTCCATGGGCCTTGGTAGGTGTCAGTCCGCCCCTGCATACCGCACGCTGTATAAATACACATCTGAGCTTCAGGAAGCTCCAGCAATCTCCACTGCTAAGTTACAGCTGAGAGCTGGAGTACCTGAGCTCCAGACATCAGCCCCCATATGGAATCGGAGCGTGATCTGTGCTAATGCTCCATATGAGGGCAGATGCCAGATCATTACACACAGCGGTCCAGCGGTAGGGGAAGGGAGAAAATGGCGGCGCAGGAAGTTGGAGGGCCCTATAAATATATAAAATATTAAATAAAAGGGAGTGGGAGGGAAGGGGCGCTACACTACAGTAAACGGGTGGGAATGTGAGGCCGCCCTAACTATTGATTGCGGGAGGGGAGAAGGTAGGGGGACCACAACATTATAGAAAATTAAAAAAAAAAATCAAAAGTGTTTTATAGGTACTGGCAGACAGCTGCCAGTACCAAAGGTGGCGGTTAATAGAGGGGGGAGGTTTAGAGAGCTGTATGAGGGGGTATCAGGGGGGTTGGGGGATCCTACACTGCAGAAAATATTAATATATATATATATATATATATATATATATATATATATCACTTCTCAGTTAACGAGAGTAGTTTGCAACAATTCTGATTCTACCATCCTCCATACTCAGTTGGATGACATGTGTACTAAATTACAAGCTAGAGGTTATGCAAAAAAAGACATTGATACAGCTAGACAACAATTGAATGGTCAATCTCAAAACACACTTTTGGCACAGACCAAGGCACTGAAACAGACCGCTACTGCAGACTTGAACTTCATCACAACGTTTACTCCGGATCATCACTGTGTTTCTAAAGCAGTTCGCAATTGATGGGACAGTCTACAGACTGACAAGAGCCTATCGAACAAGAGACTTAATCGTCCCCGTATGGCATACAGACGTGCCAGGAATATACGGGATATCTTGGTCAAGACTGACCAGAAGGATTCCTACCAAAATGATACATGGCTCAAATCCACCAAGGAAGGATGCTTCAACACCCACATTGCAACTATCGTTATAGGATACAACACAGAGTCACATGCAGCAGCACCTATGTGGTCTATATCCTGATTTGTCCATGCTCCCTTGTCTATGTAGGGAAAACCATCACAACGTTCCATGAAAGAATGGCTAATCATAGACATGCCATTAGGGATGCCATCAAAAAGGGCACTTCAGATCAACCAGTGGCATGCCACTTTGCACAACTGAAACACAGTGTCTCTAGTTTGAAGACCATGATCATAGATCATATACCACCTCTAACCAGGGGAGGTGATCGTGGCAGAATCCTACTTCAACGAGAAACCAAATGGATTTACACCCTTGATACTGTGGAGCCTAGGGGACTTAACATACAACTTGACTATGGCCCCTTTATAGGATAAAGACACAGTTTACAGAAATTGGTCTGCACAATACCAGTCACAAACAGTGCCTGTCTGTTCCTTTTTTGTTCTTCAACTAACGCCTATCCCCCTGTATCAGATCAATGTAATTTCTTATTTTTGATTGGCATGTATGATCTGTGGCGTATGAGATTCCAATATTTATCACAGGTTTATATCAAATGTTTAAGCATACCCTCCAAACCAGCAGCATACGATGTATCATTTCTAGCCTAACATAAAACATGTAATATTTGAAGGATTTAGTGTGTCCTCTGCAAACAGTGCTTTGCTTTTAACATCGATATGGGACCTTTGCAGATCTGCACAGAAACGCTTCCACTAGCCTGACATGTCACACAGCAGTGGATATGCAAATGAGCCATGTGCTACACACAGCTCCGTTACCATGGTTTTCCACTTTGTTGCACCTATGACAACACACTATGAATCAGGAAGGTGCGTGGATTCAATGATGTGCACGTGAACGTGCACACACACAGTTGAACTAAGTTTGCAATCAAGATAGAATGTGTATATAAAGCTGCATTGTCTCATAGTTTTTAACCTGTTTTTCCCTGTGGATGTCAGGCTATGTCATCTGCCTGAAGGAACTGTTTGAACCATTTGATAAAGGTCAGCGCATGTATGTCTCTAATAACTGCACAATGGGCTTTGGCATGATAATCTCCCTTTTAACAGTTTAGTTTTCGTGCATGTTCCCCTAGTCAGCTGAGCCCTATCCAGGCATTGGGTGTGGAGTCTACTTGTCTCTTGCTTTATTTTTGTTTTTCGGCTCACCTTGCTTTAGACCTGTAAGTTTCATTAAGCTTCTTAAGGAGGGGTACGTTTTTTCCATTCCTCAAGAGCTTTATATAATTATTTATGCTATTGTAGTATAAATGCAATAATAGAGCCTTCTAATTCTGTCCCTAAATCTACCTTAGAAGCTGGGCCCTCTGAACACTTTCCTACAAAAGCTGAAGTATCTCCTACAACTTATTGATGTGACTCATGTTTAAAAATGTTAATGCAATCTGACCAACCTAATGCTGCTTCTATGGATATTACTACTCCATCTGTTTGTTCCTTACAGGGGAGCTCTATAGATTTTTCTCCAAGTGTGCAAGATCTCATCAAATCTACCGTTTCTGAAATGTTGGCAGCTCTCCCACCTTCAAGTAAGCACAAAAGGTCAGTTCAGAATTTACCTTCTATTAGTGCTTTGCCTTCTGAGGCTAGGGATAATCCTGTTGTATCTTCAGAAGTAGAAGTTTCTTCTGGTGATGAGGAATCTTCTTCTAAACTTGAACCTGATTCTTCCTCTTTTTAATTTAAAGTCGAACATATTTGTTTCCTTTTGAAAGATGTTTTGCTTGCTTCAGGGGTTAAGGACTCATGGTTCTGAGGATAAGCCTTTTAACCATTTAGATTAAGTCTTTAAAACTTTTGCTGAAACCCCTGAGGTTTTTCCTATTCCAGATGCGGTTTTTGAAATACATTCTAGAGAATGGTCTAAGTCAGGTAATTATTTTAACCCTTCTGCAATGTTTAAGAAGTTATGCCCCTTACCTGCCTCTAATATTAAACTATGGGAGACTGTCCCTAAAGAAGATGGGGCCATTTCTACTCTGGCTAAGCGTACTACTATCCCTTTTTAAGACCGTACTTCTTTTAAGGGCCCTTTGAATAGGAAGTTAGAATCCTTTCATATAAGGGCCTTTCTGCAAGCAGGTTATTTTTTAGGTTAGCTATCTCTATTGCTGATGTAGCTGCTGCTTTTTCTTACTGGTTAACTAGTCTTTCAGATCAGTTTTCTAATGATTCTGCTAGTGAAGTTTTTTTAACATCTTTGGACTGCTCAAAAAGGGCTAATTACTTTATTTGTAAAGCTGTAGTTGACATTATTAAGATTGGCAGCTCTTTCTATAAGAGCTTTATGGCTTAAAGGGACAGAATACACACGTTTCCATATAACTGCATGTAATAGACACTACTATAAATAATAATATGCACAGATACTGATATAAAAATCAAGTATAAAACCTTTTAAAAACTTACTTAGAAGCTTCCAGTTTGACTCTGTTTAAAAGGTTACTGGAACACAAACTGCAAGTAGGAAATAGCAGACACTCCCCCTTCCTTTGCATATGAAAAGACCCTTTACACAAACAGAAGCAAGCTGGAGTAGGTATACATCAGTATTCTCTTAAAACTTTGGGGCTTGGTTAGGAGTCTGAAAATGTTATTTAAAAATAAGCAAAACTATCCATAAAAAAACAAAACAAAACAAAAAAAAACACTGTATGGGCTATATAACTGGATCATCTACAAAACATTTATGCAAAGAAAAATCTAGTGTATAATGTCCCTTTTAGTCCTGGCCTGCTGATATGGTGTCAAAATCCAAACTTTTATCTATTTCTTTTAAAGGGAAAGAAATTGTTTGGTTCTGGATTTGGATTCGATCATTTCTACAGTCACTGGAGGTAAAGGGCTTTTGTTCCCATTGTTTTTGTTCCTTTTGTCAGAACAAGGAACATAAAGTGGATCCCTCCTCTCAGAAGCAATGCACCACTGGCCCAGTCTGGAGGCCTAGTGCTAATTGGAACAGAGCTAAGCAAGTCAAAAAATCCACCCTACTTCAAAGTCTGCATGAAGGTGTGGCCCCCCGATCCAGAGACTCTGGTAGGGGTCAGATTAGGCATTTTTCAGGAATCTTGGTTTCAATCTGTTCCAGATTTCTGGGTTCTGAATATAGTTTATCAGGGGTTTCGGATAGGTTTCAGAACAAGGCCCCTCCATAAGAAGGTTTTTTCTGTTCAATGTTTCAAGGAATCCATTGGGCCCAGCCTTTATTTTCCAGTCAGTTTCAGATCTGGAAACTATGGAGTGATTGCTCCAGTTTTCTTTCCAGGGACAGTGGTTTCATTCAAATATCTTCATTGTTCCAAAGAAGAAAGGGTACTTTCAGACCAGTTTCTGAATCTGAAAGCGCTGAACAAGTTTGTGAAAAATTCCTATTTTTCAAATAGATTTAGTCTCCATGAGTCTTTAACAGATCAGAGAAGGCTAAAAATTGTGTCTGCCTGTCTGAACCTTCAGTCTCTGTCTCTTTCCCCTCTGTTGCGCTTTGGATGGAAGTACTGGGTCTCATTATTGCAGCTTCAGATGCAATTCCATTTGCTCGATTTCATGAAACCTCTTCAGCTTTGTATACTTCGTCAGTGGAGCAGAGACCATGCTCAACTATCGGCTCGCGTTTGCATTGCTGTCAACTTGTAATACCAGTGCACATTAGCGTTCACTGGTATTACTCAGTGGAGCGCAAATATTGATTTCACGAAAGCGATATTTAGTGCTCCACTTGTAATCTGACTCAATATATGTATGGATTAAGGAAGTGAGTGGGCTGTCTTGGACTGGGAAATGTGCATTTACATGAATTTTTGGTGGTAAGGCTGAGGCACAACTACAACTTGAGCTATGGAGGTACACTAAGAAGGTTGTGTTTGAGTTACGGTTATTTTATTGATGTTTTTCACATAATTAATAAAGTATATTAATAATGTACAGGAACTGAAAGTCACCCCATATTTTTATAAGCAACATATTATATAATTGTTAAACATCTGAATGTGAGCATTTCACTTTACACATTTACATAACAAAAACACCCAAATGACTCATTACTGAAGCTGAAATTAATGGAAATGTTTCCATTTTTCTCAGAAGCTGACTTGCCTTCAGCGATATTTGTTTGTACAAATCCATTTGATCTAGAGCTTTGTGTGTATTATTGGAAATAAAATATTTACTGTCGATGTCCTAGTCTAATACTTTTAGGTTCAAACATCTTGATTTACTTGAGAAATCCATCTCTATTCTCCACCTGGGAGTTATGACAACAAATCTAGAGAAAAATACTGCAGCTACTTATTATTTAAATGTTCATTATTCAGTCTTTTCTTATTACGGCAATATTTGTCTTAAAACAGGAGTGTGCAGATACAAATGACAGTAAAAAGATATAAACATGGTGGCTGTCCTGTAACACTACACAAGTTTTGGAGTGAACAAAGGCACAAAAGTGAGATTTTACTTCACATCAATTTTAGAAATATTCCAATTACCAGTAGTGTGGCATGAGCACAGCCTATTACCGGCAGTGTGCATGAGCACAGCCTATATACCGACAGTGTGCATGAGCACAGCCTATATACCGGCAGTGTGCATGAGCACAGCCTATATACCGGCAGTGTGCATGAGCACAGCCTATATACCGGCAGTGTGCATGAGCACAGCCTATATACCGGCAGTGTGCATGAGCACAGCCTATATACCGGCAGTGTGCATGAGCACAGCCTATATACCGGCAGTGTGCATGAGCACAGCCTATATACCGGCAGTGTGCATGAGCACAGCCTATATACCGGCAGTGTGCATGAGCACAGCCTATATACCGGCAGTGTGCATGAGCACAGCCTATTATACCGGCAGTGTGCATGAGCACAGCCTATATACCGGCAGTGTGCATGAGCACAGCCTATATATCGGCAGTGTGCATGAGCACAGCCTATATACCGGCAGTGTGGCATGAGCACAGCCTATATACGGCAGTGTGCATGAGCACAGCCTATATACGGCAGTGTGCATTGAGCACAGCCTATATACCGGCAGTGTGCATGAGCACAGCCTATATACCGGCAGTGTGCATGAGCACAGCCTATATACCGGCAGTGTGCATGAGCACAGCCCTATATACCGGCAGTGTGCATGAGCACAGCCTATATACCGGCAGTGTGCATGAGCACAGCCTATATACAGGCAGTGTGCATGAGCACAGCCTATATACCGGCAGTGTGCATGAGCACAGCCTATATATCGGCAGTGTGCATGAGCACAGCCTATATACCGGCAGTGTGCATGAGCACAGCCTATATACCGGCAGTGTGCATGAGCACAGCCTATATACCGGCAGTGTGCATGAGCACAGCCTATATACCGGCAGTGTGCATGAGCACAAGCTATATCGGCAGTGTGCATGAGCACAGCCTATACCGGCAGTCTGCTTGAGCACAAGCTATATCGGCAGTGTGCATGAGCACAAGCTATATCAGCAGTGTGCATGAGCACAGCCTATATCATCAGTGTGCATGAGCACAAGCTATATTATCAGTGTGCATGAGCACAACCTATGCTAGGAGTGTGCATGAGCACAAGCTATATCAGCAGCGTGCATGAGCACAATATTCCAGCAGTGATCACATTAACAGAAGCATTTTTTACAAACAAAAATATTACACAAAACGTGTAAGCTGTTAAGCTGACAGCCTTTCACAAGCAGACGTTTATGCAACTAAAGTATGAGGGATTTTCTGTCACTCCCCCAAAAAATATGATTGCGTAACATAGAAGGGAAAAAAACTACCAACTCGTTTTGATTAGTATTGCGTTACGGACATTTGGAAAATACTCACTGTGCAAAATAGCACCTAGATTGGAACCTTAATCCCTAGCCAATAATTAGTTTAACCTGTGTGTTATTAAATATTTTCTACGGTCTTCAAAACATCCCTTTACCAATAAAGGAATTATAAAAGTCACGAAACACCATTTTCTAACTAGTATTTATACAAGTACATTTCAAATGTAAAATACATTGTTTACTATAGGTCACAGAGCCACCACATATCAGACACGCAGGGACAAAACAACTCTTCGCCTCAGGCGCATTTAACAGACACAGCGCCTCACAACAGGCAAACTCACCTTCTAAGATGCAGAACAAGAACCTAGTATTAGCCACACCCACTGTCAATAGGTTGAGCTCACAAGCTAATTGGTAAAGGATTCTGCTCCCTGTATGTCATTGGCAGGAATAGTTTCTCAGAGGCGCAAGCTATTGGCGGACAAAACCAAAACGCGGGATGTGATTCGCTGGCCGAAGCTCCGGTTGTATACAGGAGTCGTACAGTACAGCAGTTGCTGTTGGTATCCTCTGTAGGTTACAGCATGTCTGGGCTTCGCTGCTTGGCAAGCCGACTGTCAGGTGACAAGTCCCTGCATCTAGGGGTGCTGAACGCCAAGTTCTCTTGTTATGGGACTCGGGGCCTCAGGGTAATATGATTCCGATTAAGCAATGTCTGAGATTCTTTCAATAAGGAGAAATCTCAACCACTTTATGAAATATTGGTTGGGTTATCAGGAATTCAGAAGATCATTATGCAACAGAAACCTACAAGTCTGACAAACTGCAGCGTCTAGATCTTTGTAGTAAAACTGCAATACTAGTGCCGTATGACTGTATTATTAAAGGCAAAAAAATATGTTTACATTAGAAGTTAAAGGGACGGCAATCTCATATATGAAGTGGTGACAATGCATAGTGTTAACTCATTGCAATGTATTTTCACTATTTATTTTAAAAGGTCAAAACTGAAATTTGCAAGAGAACATTTCAATTTGAAATATAAGCATTTTTGCAATATACTTTCGTCAGCTAAAATGCTTCTAATAAAAGTGATTACTGTTTTTCTGCGGCATACACACATATGCTATGAGGGCCCATGCATCAGTATTCAAACACCAGGCTGGCTGTGGTGTGTATTATTTCTAAAGACCTAAGTTGTGTCATAGAAGCCACTGCTGACTCTGAGAAGGTGTATTGTCAATACTGGTGCACTGGTCTTCACAGGATATGTGGCGTATGCACTAAAAGACAGTTATAACTTTTAATAGAAGCATTTTTGCCAAAGAATGTATATTGCAAAAATGTTTATATTTCAAATTGAAATGCAGCCATGAACATTTCATGTTTGACCTTTCTATCCCTTTAAAGGACCATAATAGTTGAAAATGACATGCTCTAATTCCTTATAACATGTAATTTTAAGACTAGCGACCCTGGGCTACTATGTGTTTAAACTCTCGCAAATGGGGTTAAACACACAGTAGAAGTACCGCTCAGGACCCCACAGACCCACTGCTGGTCCCCAGAGGAAGCACTGCTGATTGGATCAGCGGTGGCTGAATATACAATGATGCAGGGTTGCTAGTCTGAACATGACATGCTCTAATGATTGGAGCATGTAATTTTTCAACTATTATGGCCCTTTAAATCTCCATAATTTGTAACAGGAAAGTACGGTAGATCAGATAAACAATACAAGTGTTTTCATAGAGTGTATCCCTGCACTGCAAAACACTGCACCTTTTGCTAACAACATGTAGAATTTAAATTGTGAATTTGCATTAAGGGATCTGAATCCTGGATTTACAATTTTTTATTGTTTCAGTGAAAAACAATTACATTAGTGTATATTTTATTTTATATATATATACTTTAAATTTAATTTCATTTTTTATTAAACATAATAAATTTTTCCTTAACTGCCTGGCCACAACAAAGCATTTAAGGTTAATCAACCCAGAACTTTGTATACTATGCTACACAAGCAATAAGACTCTCTAAATGCCATATATGTCAACTAGACCCGTTTTTTTATGTCTGTATCAAAACTGTACATATAATATAAATAAAATCTAATCATCAGTATAAGATCAGCATAAATGCCATAGCTTATGTCAGTTTCAGACATAACTCCTGAAATCAGTAATGCTTACAAAATCTAGTTTGCTTCTTTTTGTTCTATGCACAAGCAATATCCAAAGAATGGCAGCTTGATGCTTTAAATTAATTTAAAGGGCCATGAAACACAGTGGAATAGAATAAGCAATACATGTATAATAAAAAGGCAATGCAAAAAGCACTTAGTTTAAATTTCAAATGAGAAGTAGATATTTTTCTTTTAAATATCAGTTAGTTAAATGTTCCTTCCCAGTGCATCATGTGACAGCCATCAGCCAATCACAAACTGCATATATTATATGAATTCTTGCACAGGCTCTGGTGCCTCAGAAAGTGTGCACATACAAGGATTGTGTACATTTTTTTTAGATAATGGAAGTTAATTGAAAAGTTGTTTAAAAATTGTGGTGCTCTATCTAAATCAGGAAAGTTTCATTTTGAATTTACTGTCCCTTTTTAAAAATCTACACCAGTAACAGAGGGCGTAATGATCTAAAGCTCTCCGCCTTGGTGAAAAGTCTTATCGGTACTACGAGGTCCCTCCAAATAATTTTAGAAAGCCATATTTTAGCTTGAGAGCTGTTTATCTAGCTGTGCATCTTATGGCTTCAAATGGGAGTCACATACATTACAATAAAACACTAAAGAAAAACCTGCTATGATTTTGCGTGATTTGTCTTGCATGGCTTGCATCTCCCGATAGAAAACAGCCAATGGTTGGTTGCACAGATGCTGCTCCTGATTGGCTGACTGGCCATGTAATGCTCAGGACTGATTTGCAGCCGTGAATTAGAAATTACAATTTTTATTACTATCTACACAGATTAAAGGGACACTGAACCCAATTTTTTTATTTTGTAATCAGAAAGAGCATGCAATTTTAAGCAACTAATTCTAATTTACTCCTATTATCAATTTTTCTTCGTTCTCTTGCTATCTTTATTGAAAAAGAAGGCATCTAATCTTTTTTTTGGTTTCAGTACTCTGGACAGCACTTTTTTATTGGTGGATGAATTTATCCACCAATCAGCAAGGGACAACCCAGGTTGTTCACCCAAAAATGGGCCGGCATCTAAACTTACATTCTTGCATTTCAAATAAAGATACCAAGAGAATGAAGAAAATTTGATAATAGGAGTAAATTAGAAAGTTGCTTAAAATTTCATGCTCAATCTGAAAGAAAATTTTTGGGTACAGTGTCCCTTAAGACTACTTCTCTTAGATCACTTGTGTATTTACATACATAACTTTTTTTAAAATTGTAGTTTGCTTTACTTCAACCCTTAATTGTTGCACTTAATGGTTGAGGATTAAAACTGACAATGAAAGTGAAGCGTGCTATTTTGTATTGCATGTATAGGTCCTTATAGAGTCACTGACCTTTGATAGTCTTGAGCAGATGAATAATGAAGAAACATAACAGACTTTAAACTTTAGCACTTGAGTAATGATTATAAGATACCAAATAATAATAATTGATTTGTACTGGTTTTATATGCAGTCCCTACATTCACTTTTTCATAAACACATTTGTAGATTGAGAACTTTATATATAGATTGTAGATTGAGAATACTATATTTTGGTATATATTTAGTAATGTAATATGAAATGCACACTTTTTTATATATAAACTACAAATTTAAGGTAAAAAGTAAGGTTCTGATATCGCAAATCTAACCACAAGAATGGTAGCAACCGGAAAAATATCAACATGTCACACTGGCGTCTAAATGCTGATATGTGCAGCACTAAAGAGGTTAATCCTGAATTTAAGTACAAATATGTGACCAGGGATCACAGATCAAGGAGACCACACAATCTAGATCCACATAGGTTAGGAGGATAGTTTCTGTCATATAGGGCCAATTAAAAGGGAAAATTTGAGATTTCCAAAATAAAATGTGTTATAAATTATGTATAGTAAACACAATTGGAAATATACTTTATTTATTTTGCCATCTTTTCCTGCAATGTAACTGTGAAAATTGTACATATTTCAGTTCAAAGAATTTGAAGTACACACTGCAGATTTTTACAAGTCTGGACTCTAGCAAATATCTGTTCTTAAAGGGGCATTGTACACTAGATGTTTCTTTGCATAAATGTTTTGTAGATGATCCATTTATATAGCCCATCATGGAGGTTTTTTTGTAAAAAATATATAGTTCTGCGTATTTTTAATAACATTGTGCTAATTTTCAGAATCCTAACCAAGCCCCAAAGTATAAGATGTAGACTAAAGTCTACAGATTCCTGCTTGCTCCTGTTTGTGTAAAGGGTAAGGATCTTTTAATATGCAGGGGAGGGAGGGGACTGTATCAGCTCTTCCTTCTTTCTCAACCCCTTTCACTGGGTGTACCAGCCTAACCTCATCAAGTAAGTAAGTTTTAAAAGGTTTTATACTGGATTTTTAGATCCGTATCTGTGCATAGTATTCTTTATAGTAGTGTCTATTACATGCAGTTATATGAAAAATAGATACTGCAGAACAATGCAAGTTTTGCTAACAAAACTACCATAGTCCATAGCTAATAAGTTAGTGAGGAGAATTTTGTTTTTTGAAAAACTGTTGCATCAATTAAGGTTAATGTATTCAGATATATTTACATTTGACTAGTATGTTAATATATTGCAATAGAATAACCAAAAGAAAGGGTGCTGGGCTGTGCCTGTGCTGTTATATGCGATCAGGTGGCATGACAAAAGTCATTGGAAAATAAAGTCCTCAACTTTCTCTCTGCAAAAGAGCCGTTTGCTCCGATTGCATCCAAACCGTCCGCCCAGGTCACAAGGCTGTGTAGCCTTATAACAGCACGTTACAAGCCGGACCCCTTCACGGACTCAAGGTTTCAGGGAGAGCCGAAGCGCGTATACTGTTTGTATCTTTGTTACCTGATCCCAGCCCTCCATTGGGATTTTTACTTTGTTAAATAAAAGTTATGAAATATATTGCAATAGTACACACAAGTTTTGTTAGTCTTGTTTTTTCTGCCCACTATTGTGTTACAGAGCATCAATTTCTGATGTTGCATCCCTGCTTATATGCAGAGTTTACCCCTGCAGTGCTACACAAGATCTGTGTATATGCGACAAGACACATTTCTGCATAAAAGGTAGAATTATATTTATATTTTTACAAGGACAGAAACCAAAATTCAGGTGCAGGAATAGAAGTGATGTCTTATTGTTAATCCTTTTGTATTAGGGTAGAAACCTAAGATTATTGAGTAAATCCACAGAAGAAGGCAGCACCTTGCAGTATAAAAATATCTTTATTTCCACATGCTGGAATAAAACAGTGACGTTTCGGGTGGGACAACCTTAATCATACCAAGATTATTGAGTATGTGAGGGTAAGTGACAGAGTAAATTTTCTGTTACAACAAGCAAAAGTAGTGACTTTATTGGCTATATATTCAGTAGATTATACAGCTTGTCATTTCTATATGTGGCTACCAAGGGAATCTCATATCTAGCTGACTCATTCAGAGGTGTAAAATGACTTGCCCCAGGTCAGAGCTGCATAACTTTCATTATTTTAGACCATGCTAATTTTTAGTTACCAGTGAGCATGCATATTGGTATAACCAACAAAGCAGATGCGATGCTATAATTGCACGTGCACAATAACATTATCTCAGTGCAGCATATGTGTGTTTTTCTTTACTAGCTATATACTAAAATCTAGCTCTGTCTTTGTTTGGAGAGGATTATTGGAAGTAAAAATGTTCCTTTCCCATTAACCCTTATATAAACACCTGTTTCTTTCTTCTTCCAGCACATATGACGTGGTCATTGTCGGTGGTGGCATTGTAGGCCTGGCATCTGCTAGAGAGCTATATTGCGTCATCCAACACTCAGAATTAGCATCTTGGAAAAAGAGAAAGAATATGTAAGATAAATACATTTTGTTTTAAGTCCCCGGAATAACTGTTTAACACATTTCAGGATCATTGGGGATATTTTAACCCTATAGTGACCAGGCCATATTTCAATTTTCTTACCGGTTAAGACCAGGGCTATTTTTACATTTCTGCGGTGTTTGTGTTTAGCTGTAATTTTCCTCTTACTTACTGTACCCACACATATTATATATCGTTTTTCTCGCCATTAAATGGACTTTCTAAAGATACCATTATTTTCATCATATCATATAATTTACTATAAAAAATTATAAAATATGATGAAAACATTCCAAAAAAAAACACACACTTTTTCTAATTTTGACCCACACATCTACACCACCAAAAAGCACCCATGCTAAATAGTTTCTAAATATTGTCCTAAGTTTAGAAATACCCAATGTTTACATGTTCTTTACTTTTTTTGCAAGTTATAGGGCAATAAGTACAAGTAGCAATTTGCTATTTCCAAAGTATTTAAAAAAAATAAAAATTGTGATAGTTACATTGTAACACTGATATCTGTCAGGAATCCCTGAATAAACCTTCACATGTATATATAGAGTAGACAACCCCAAGTATTGATCTAGGCCTATTTTGGTATATTTCATGCCACAATTTCATCGCCAAATGCAAACAAATAAAAAAAAAAAAAATCGTTAACTTTTTCACTAACTTTAGGTTTCTCACTGAATTATTTACAAACAGCTTCTGCAATTATGGCACAAATTGTTGTAAATGCTTCTCTCTAGGATCCCCTTTGTTCAGATATAGCAGACAATTTATGGCTTTGACATTACTTTTTGGTAATAATAAGGCTGCTAAATACCGCTGCGCACCACACTTGTATTATGCCCAGCAGTGAAGGGGTTAATTAGGTAACTTGTAGGGTTAATTTTTGCTTTAGTGTAAAGATCAGCCTCCCACCTGACACATATCACTCGCTGATCCCTGCCTGACCCCCCCTCAAAACAGGCTTTTTTTAAATGTTAATTTATATATGTGCATGTATGTGTATGTGTGTATATATATTATATACTATATATATTATATATAAATTTAATTTATTTATTTATTTTCTGAAGAGTTGAATCCCCCCAACAACTCTCTAACCCTCCCCGCTCTGCCTATTGGTGCCATCTGGGTACTGGCAACTGTTTTATTATTATTATTTTTTTTAAATAAAAAAATCTCATTCTGTAGTGTCGCCCCCCCCCGATCCTTTTTCCCAACATTTATTTCTATCTAGTTTACATAGTGGTCCCAGTCCCACCTGCTTGCGCATGCACTCTCGCCCCCCATGCGTGCTCCCTGTCCATCATCCGGCCTAACTGGAACTCCCTCCAGCGATGGGCCGCCAACCCGCCTCCCTGCTATGGCTTTCCACCCACCAATGATTGGCACCATCGCTGGCTGATGCAGAGAGGGCCACAGAGTGGCTCTCTCCGCATCGGTGGCTAAAAAAAAATCAATATCGAGGCATCACTGCAATACTAGCAATACAATCGCTTGCAGCGCTTAAAGCCCCTTAGGTCATTAAGGGACCCGGTTTTTTGTAGGACTTGTCTGGCACGTCCTCGGTCGTTAAGGGGTTAATGATTTGTAGAAATGTACATGTATCACAGAAACACTTGGTACATTTGTTTTTACAAATGCTCAAATTAAAAGGGCGGCATATAGAGTGAGGAGAAATGGAGACAGGGAAAATGGGAGGGTTGAATAAAGGAAAAAATTTTGGAAAAATGAGGGAGGGTACAGGAGAGGTATGAAGTACAGGTACAAATCCGGAATTCTGAAATTCAGACTTTTTCATTAATATTTTTTATTATATATAAAAGATTGTGACTTACTGGCGGAAAAAAATGACATTTTAAAATATATTTTAAAAATGTCATTTTTTTTCCGCCAGTAAGTCACAATCTTATCTTCCTGCGTCTTTGTTTTTTTTTTATTTGTGTACTAAAATGCAAATAATAGTCTATATTTAACTAAAACAAGTATTGAATTTATGATTACAGTTCTGTACTATCTTTCTGAGGGTACTATGTATACAAAGTATTTAAAAATGATATAAAACTACCTAGGTTACATGTATAAGCTCTATTATGACATGTAATTATTGCCTACATGACATAATATATTGTTTGTTTACACTTGGTCCCATCCTCTCTCCCAACTATCCTATTTTACAGCTGCAAATATACAATATTCCAAAATCCAAACTATTCTGAAAATCAAACCATTCCATTCCCAAGCCCTTTGGGATATGGGATTCCTACCGGTATAAACCTTGCGGCAGAGATGTAATGAGTAAGCAGAGAAGAACTCAATAGTGAAAGTACTTGTGGATTTTACCTTGCAGATTTTCTGGGTATAACTCTGATTTATAAAAGTTGGAGATGCCACTGTAGTTCTTCAAGTCCCTGTTGCACTACTGAGAGAGCCACGGGAGAAGTCACAGAGAGCAGGATTCATGAGTTAGCATTCATACGGCTTAGATTAAGAGTTTGGCGTTAGCCTTAAAAGCAGCGTTAAGGGGTCCTAACGCTGCTTTTTAACGCCCGCTGGTATTACAAGTTTGGCAGGTACAGGGTTGTACCGCTCACTTTTCTTCCGCGGACTTGTCCATACCGCAAATCCCTTACGTCAATTGTGTATCCTATCTTTTTTTTTAAATACTATTTTTATTGAGAACAAGAAAAAGGTTACAAGTACATTCAAACTCATAGATACAGTAGTGACAAAAGTAGTATTCATCAATACATGTATGTCTTCAATAAGCAGTAAAACAACAATTTGAGTTAGATCTTAATCCATCCTTTCTTGTCCTCCTTTCCTCTCTCCCCTATTTGGGGAACGTTATTTATTTAACTAAACTATTGAACATCCACTAATTAACTGTTACAACCTTATTAGTAAATTATCTGTTGGGTCTCTGGCATGACTTGTAATAGTCATAGTACCTGCTCTATGGAATAAGCAAAAAAAAAAAAGAGAGAAAGAAGAAGGGAAAGGGGAGTAGGCTATAGTGGGTAGGATCCTGAGTCACTTGGAATGTTTATATGGTCATGTTTTCCCTCTCTCCTCCCCCACCGCCACGTGATTGGTACAAGAATCCCCACTCGCCTCTCAAGGATGCTGTCAGCATGTATTCAGTATGTGCAAAGGGGATTAGGATTTGTCTCTGTGAGTCCTAAGCTCAGCGATTCAATGTACCGTCGCCATTTGAGTATGAACTGTCTAAGTCTCCTATTAGTATCCAGTTTTAGTGTCTAGCTGTTTCAATGAGCAGCTGTTTGTGTATGCGATGTTTGAATGCGTTGAAGGTAGGAGCAGTGTTCTCCGCCCAGACACCCAAAATGGTCTTTCTAGCGATTAAAATGATAGTGTTCAGTAAGAGGGTATCTCTGAACAAAGATCGCGCCATCCAAGAAGCATATCTGTTCCACTTCTAGTTGGACCCTAAGCTTAATGGCACTCGTGATCCAAAAGGCAACCTTGCCCCAAAACTGTCTGACCTTTGGGCATGTGTAGAAGAAGTGGAGGAAGTCTGGATTATTCAGTTTGCACTTGCTACATTCATTCACTACCCCGGATCTCCACTTGGTCAATCTTTGAGGGATAATGTAATCCCTGTGTAGTAATCTAACTGGGATCTCTTAGGGACATGGATAAAGTCGCTCTCCGAGCACACACCACACTTTGCTGGATTAGTCCGTGAGGTCCTCCCTCTCCACACTCCCACTCCACTACCAACCAACATGGTTTATGTTTTTAGATCAATGAAGCTTAAAAGCGTTCTATACATTTCCGAAATGGAAAAGTTGCCCAACTTTAAATGAGGACACCGTTCTGGTGAATGCGTGTGGTTCCCAAAATTGTGGGTCTCCTCTTATCAGATGATCTACAAAGTGTCTCATTTGCAGGTATGCATAGAAGTGGGCTCGTGGTAGCCCAAATTGAGTCTGAAGATCAGTGAAAGATTTAATGCACTTTCTAGTGAGGTCTAAAAGCGTCTCCAACAGAGCCTAGGCCCTCTGGAGGCCCACATGACAAAGGGAGAGGAGTCAGTTCCTGGGAGGAAGCTAGCGTTGTTTCGCAATGGAATCATTCTAGACGCCACAACAGCATCGGCCAACATGTTTGAGGGCTAGTCGCCAGGCCCTCAATGTGTCTTTATAGAGGAAGCTATCTTTAAGCTGCGTGTGCGGGGCATTGGGGGCGGTGAAGGGTAGGACCGAGAGATCAAGCCCTCCCAGGGCTTGTCTCTCTAATTCTGGAGAGTAGAAGTGCTTTTGTTTGTAATTGCCAGTCAATCACAAGGCGGTTAAGTGATGCCCAGTTATACAACCTCAGATTGGGTAGGCCTAGCCCCCTTCCAAAGGATGTGCGTATAGCTTCACAAGAGCTATTCTCGGCCTACCTCCCCTCCACAAGAATTTTGAAAGGGCCCGATTATACTCCGCCATGTCCCTCCTGCTAATAAGAAAAGGTAACATCAGGCAGTGGGCTATACGCAGCCGTGGCAGAATCACCATCTTAACTAGACTTATGCGCCCCGAGAGAGAGACTGGCAGGTTTCTCCATCCTTCCATCGTGGTCGCGGCATCCCGACACGCTCGCATGATATTGTCGTGATACAGAGCTTGACCACTGGGGGATAACTGAATACCCAAGTAGGTCAAGGTGGGTTTAGCCTCTTGAAATGGTAGTGGGGACAGTTGAACTTTGTCCTTCCGTAGCCACAGAATTTCCGTTTTGGTGTTGTTCACTTTGTAGCCTGAAAAAGACCCGAAAGATTCAATTATTGCCAATATCTTCGGGATATGTTTTGCAGGATGCTCTACAAACAAGAGCATGTCGTCCGCATACAACGCAAGGGTAGTCTCTCCTGGCCAAGTAGAATGCCCCGGGTATGCCGAGCGCAGCTTTACGGCTAGTGGCTCTAAGGCCATATTAAAGAGGAGGGGGGGATAATGGGCATCCCTGGCGCGTGCCTCTTTGCAGTGAAATGCGTGGGGAGAATAAGCCGTTGGCCATAATGTGGATCCAAGGGGATGTATAGATATTTCTGACATAAGTAAGGAATGAACCCGCAAAGCCAAAGCGCCGTAATGTATCTATAAGATGGCTCCATTCCACTCTATCGAAGGCCTTCTCTGCATCCAGGGATAGCATGAAGGCCTCCGAGTTCCCTCTCACCTCTGAGGCTTCTGGACTCTTTGCGAAATGCGCAATAGTGTGTAACACTCTCCCGCACATTCGTCACTGAAGTTCTATGACACATAAATCCGGTTTGGTCCGGATGAATAATGTCTGTCAGGATTACTTTTAATCTATCGGCCAAGATTTTCATAAGTATCTTGTAATCCGAATTGAGAAGGGAGATGGGACGGTACGATTCAGGGAGACCAGGGTCTTTCCCTGGTTTCAAGATCAGCAATACATGTGCCATCGTGAATGTCTTGGAGGGGAGCAACCATTTCCTTATAATACTGGTTATAGAGCTTAGTTAAAGTAGGGGTAATTTGGGGCTTCAACATTTTGAAGAATTCAATGGGTAGGCCATCGGGGCCCGCTGCTTTCCCATTGACATGGAGGAGATTGTTTTTTGAATCTCTTCTGGGGATATCGGGGAGTTTAGAGCCTCAAGTTGATCATCCCTGAGCTGAGGAAGCTCCAGGTCCTTTCCAAAAGTCTGACACACTCTCCTGAGTAGTTTCCTTTTGGCTAGTGTACAGGTTAGAGTAGTAGAGTGCCAGAGCCTCCACAATGGTCTCCGCGTCCTGTATGTTTTGTTACAGTACTTAATGGCCGCTATGGGCCTACGGGCTGTCTGTTATTTATCAGCAAGGCCAGCAGTCTGCCAGACCTGTCCCCCTCTCTATAGTACTTAGCACTGGTTCGAAGGAGTTGCCCTATCGCTTGATGGTTAAGGAACACATCCAATTCGCTTTTACTGGCAAGGTATCTGTCCTTAGAGGTCTGGCATGGTTTGCCACAGTAGGCCTGGTAAGATTCCGTTAGGGCCAGTTGTAGTGCTTGTAATTTGGCCTGGGCTTTTTTCCGTAAAGCGGCCACATAAGAGATGATATCCCCCGTCAGGACTGCTTTCGCCGTATTCCAGAACAATTCTGGATTGTCCCGATGGGCTTGATTATCCGTGTAAAAGTCATTCCAGGCATGTGTTAAGTGTTTCAAGAAAGCATCCGAGGTGTACAAGGAGCCTGGGAATCGTAAAGTCTGCTTATTGGCAGTCACTGCTCCCAAAGAGATCACAAGTTCTACTGGTGCGTGGTCGGAGACCACTACCGGGTGTATCTTGGCCCTGTTAACCCTTGGGACTATATTAGAAGAAATCATGAACCGGTCTATCCGCGACACCGTAGGCGACGCTCTGGAGATACACGTGAAGTCCTTGCTTTCCGCGTTCCGCAAACCTCCATACATCTACCAACTGTAAGCGAGTTCGATAACCTAGAAAAAGTCCTCTTTTCGAAAGCACCAGAATCTCTAGGCTGTCCCGCCTCCCGTCGCTCGCTCTGGATCTCGCCACCTGTCACAAACAGGGTTTGGTGCTAGGTGAAATCTCCCCCGAGTATGATATCTAGACCAAGATAAGGGGACAGTGTCTGAATGAGGTCTGGTCCAAAAAGCTGGTGGATTTACAGTTCGGGGCATATATGTTACAGATTACCAGGATCTTTTGATTTATTCTAACTTTAACTATTAGAAAGCGTCCCTCAATGTCTTTGTGAGTGTTTAAAATCTCAATATTCCCCCTTTTCCCAAATAGGATGGCTATGCCTCTGCTTGAGTTGGTGTATGAGACATGTTCCACCGCTCCCACCCAGTCCCGTCTGAGTTTTTCGTGTTCCGCCTCTGAGAGGTGAGTCTCCTGCACTAGGGCAATGTCGGTCCCCAACCGTCGCAAGTGCGTCAATATGGTGCTTCTCTTAGCAGGTGAATTAATCCCCCCCCACGTTCCATGTCACTAATCTTACAGTCATTTAAGTAACTTTATGTGGTAGCCACCCAAGCCGGGTCCCCTCGTTGGAAAGAGGCGGGAAGGTGCACGAGAGCAGCAAGCGGAGAGTGGAGGGAAAAGGCATAGAAAGGGCAGGAAAAACAAGAAGGAGAAGAAGAGAGGGAGGAGAGAGAGAGAGAAAAGAGAGGAGAAGAGAGAGAGGGAAAAAAAAACAAAAAAAAAACAATTTGATATTACACTGATAGACTGGAGTACTCTAGAATGGGGAGGTCTTTTATTTCATCAGAGTTGTCACGAGTAATTTAAGCTAACGAGGTCCGGGGGACGCCACTCCCAGGAACAGAGCCTGTGTCCCATTCTTTAGAGAGATCATTGAGTATACAATATCAGAAAATTGGCAAAATAAACAGATCCAGTAGAGCGTACAAACACATCTAAACAATCTTAGTACTATGTCAGAGATGCTAATTCGGTACCTGTGGACCCACCAATCAGTTGACATGATCTGCCTGTCATATTGTAACATTATTACCATAGAAACGAAAATAAGATACCTTTATAATATGGGATTTCTTATCCATCTTAACATTGCTTTGAGTGTTGGAGCAGTAGTAGCCCCCCTGCTCCAGTCTTGGTGTCCGGATTACTGTCCCATACCTTACAGCAATATATCTCAAGAATAAGAACATTATCAACATATACATTAAGCTAGGTTCACATATAAACATAACAAGAAAACATTTTATGCAGAAAACAAACATCATAACCTGTTATTAGGCCTATATGGCAATTACCCTGTAAATGAAAACCTAGACCTACTCAAGGCCAATGATTCAAACCCTATCAACCCGGGTCTGAGTGAGATGGGCCAGAAGGGCTACTCCCTCTTCTACTTTGTTCCCTTCCCAGGTAGTCTGTAACCTCCCGTGGGGAGTCAAAGAATCTAGGGCCCGAGGGAGTTAGCAGTTTAAGTCTGGCAGGGTACAGAAGGTATACCTGCCTACCCTCTGCATTAAGTCGCGAGCAAAGCGGGGAGAATTCTTTACGCTTCCTCATTAATTCTGAGGAATAATCCTGGAAAATGAGCAATTTAGAGCCTTCAAATATTATGGGGGACATTTTCCTATAAGCACGCAGCAATTCTACCTTCAATTGAAAATGTAGTAACTTGACCATCACTTGTCTGGGCTGCGCATTGTCCCTCTCCTGTTGTCTATCAGGCCCCACCCGATGTGCCCTTTCCACACTGCCTTTGAAAATGTTGGGGATGAGTTTAAGCACCAGGGGCAGGGTGTTTTCTATAAAGTGAATACGATCTCTGGGTTTAACGCTCTCGGGAATCCCTAATATGCGCAAGTTGTTACGGCGGGATCTATTTTCCAAATCCTCCAGCCTCTGGTGTAAAACAATGTTCTCCTTCACTAGCACATCAATTTGGGTACCATGAGTAACTGCAGTGTCCTCAAGCCCTGACACCCTGTTCTCTACCTCAGTAAAGCAGACCGAAAACTGTTTCATCTCTCCTGTTAAATGATCTAAGCCTTTCTGTAAGCTATCAATTCTGGGGAGAAAGATGGAGGAGAGCTGCTGCACCACAATATGCGTATCGTGAGGTAGCCCATTAAAGTCCTGCGCAGCAGGGGGCGTATCCTGTGTGTGGTCAGCAGCCCCCCTGTTCTTTCCTGAGGACTTATTTTTCCCTGACATTTTGCCCCCAGTCAAAAATCTATCCATGCGGGGGTACAGTCTCTACTAGAGGTAGTGTCCCACCACCCCCCTCCCCTTCAGGGGTGCAAGCAGAGCAATATAAAGAGTCTATGAAATACAGCACAACACTAGTTATTTTCTGAATCAACTGACACAGTAGTTTAGCACAGTCTATACAGAGTCTTAGTTGTATGTATCTCCCTGCATGCAATCACAAAATGTTCAGACAAGAAACAAACATGCATAAGAGAGTCTGTCTTCTTTTTCTCTTTCTCCCCTTTCCCTTTCTTTGACAGCACGGTTAGTTAACCTTGGTGTGTGTATAAAGTGTAGGGTTACACCCGTTGTGTTTTGGGTGAATCAGCCAAGGGGAGTCCCCGTTGCTTGTAGAAAGTCTTTAATAGTTCGTATCAAGGGGGTTAATAATGAAAGAGGCCTATGAGGTGGGTAGAGCCACTAGTGTTGCAAAAAGTTCTCTGCAGGCTGGGCCGTTTGTGGCCTAAACTGTGCTTCCCCAATGTTCTTACAGCTTCTGGGCTTTATTATATCACTGTCCAGGCCCCAATTGTAACTACCAGGGTCAGTATCAGGGCTCCCTGTGACTAGTGTGTTCCCGTGCCTAGTGTATGACAAGACTCTGTCCCACTCCGTGAGGTTTCTTCCAGTGTAAATGTGCAGGGTTGCAAAATTACCTTTTAGACCGGTCACAGGTTACGTGCTGTGGGTACTTTGGTGCACGGGTGGTCTTGATCTTTAGCGATCCGTTGCAAGGTGCTAGACGGCTTTGAGGAGAGTTGGGCCAGGGCTCTTTTCTAAGCGGCCAACAACCGCGTGGTCTTGGGTCCGGTCTTTCTCTGCGGTTTGCGGGAATCAATATGGCGTCTTTTCGTGCCGTTTGTTGGAGGCCTTGATGATCCGTTAGTTTCCGTCCCCAAACAGCCCCGCACACCTCAGCGGTCACCGCGGTCGCTATACGGTAAGTTTACCTCCGATCGGCACTCTCCGCTAGTTATTTCCTCATTACCGGCACTAGTGGGTGGATTTGTGTCCTATCTTTTTAATGGGATTTTCCTAACGCTGGTATTACGAGTCTTGGAAGAAGTGAGCGGTACAGCCTCTACCTCCAAGACTCTTACCGCATTTAAAAGTCAGTAGTTAAGAGTTTTATGGGCTAACGCCGGAACATAAAGCTCTTAACTAAAGTGCTACAAAGTACACTAACACCCATTAACTACCTATTAACCCCTAAACTGAGGCCCCCCCCACATCGCAAACACTAAAATAACATTTTTTTAACCCCTAATCTGCCGACCGGCGACATCGCCGCCACCTACATTATACCTATGAATCCCTAATCTGCTGCCCCTAACATCGCCGACACCTACATTATATTTATTAACCCCTAATCTGCCGCCCCCAACGTCGCTGCAACCTAACTACACTTATTAACCCCTAATCTGCCGCCCCTAACGTCGCCGCTACTATATTAAATGTCCAAAAGAACATAATGTCCACAGCACCTGAATGTAGTAAACTTTCCTTTATTCAGACATATTAAAACGGCTGTTTTAATATGTCTGAATAAAGGAAAGTTTACTACATTCAGGTGCTGTGGACATTACGTTCTTTTGGATATTTGGAGGGGTTAGGCAGTTTTACCCCAGTCTATACGAGCACCATTGCAGGAGTGCTGGCACAAGCTTCTTTTACTATATTAAATGTATTAACCCCTAAACCTAACACCCCCTAACTTAAATCTATTTTTAATAAATCTAAATAAAATTAATATAATTAAATAAATTATTCCTATTTAAAACTAAATACTTACCTATAAAATAAACCCTAATATAGCTACAATATAACTAATAGTTAGATTGTAGCTATTTTAGGATTTATTTTTATTTTACAGGCAACTTTGTATTTATTTTAACTAGGCACAATAGTGATTAAATAGTTATTAACGGAACAGCCAATAGAATGCGAGGTCAATCCGATTGGCTGATTGAATCGGCCAATCTGATTTTTCCTACCTTAATTCCGATTGGCTGAATCCGATCAGCCAATCGGAATTCGAGGGACGGCATCTTGGATGACATCATTTTAAGGAACCGTCATTAGTCGTCGGTCAAGGAGGATGTTCCGCGTCGGAGGTCTTCAAGATGGTGCCGCTCCGGAAGGATGAAGAAAGAAGATGCCGCTTGGATGAAGACTTCTTCCGGTCTGGATGTCCTCTTCTGCCCGGATAGGATGAAGACTTCGGACCCTCTGAAGGACCTCTTCTTGCCGGATTGGATGAAGACTTCGGCCCGGCTGGGTGAAGACGGCTTAACCCCTTAATGACCAAGGACGTACGCCACACGTCCTCAAAAAAAATACAGTTAATGACCGAGGACATGTGGCGTACGTCCTTGGTCTGGAAAGCAGCTGGAAGCGATCCTGCTCGCTTCCAGCTGCTTTCCGGTTATTGCAGTGATGCCTCGATATCGAGGCATCCTGCAATAACCCCCCTTGGCCATCCGATGCAGAGAGAGCCACTCTGTGGCCCTCTCTGCACCGGACATCGGTGGCCGGTATCGTTGGTGGGTGGGAGCAAGTCTGGGAGGCGGGTGGGGCGGCCATCGATGTGCCGAGTGTAGTGGAGGGGGGGCGGGATCGGGGGCGGGGACGGACGTGAGCGCGCATGGGAGAGGCGCACGTGCACGGGGGGCGGCGGGCGCGTGCACGGGGCGGGAGTGGGAGGGAACCTCTACACTACAGAAAAATAAAGCTGTCAAAAGTAAAAAATAAAAAGTTTTGAAAGCTGTAAATTAACAGCTAAGGGATCTGGAAGGGGTGGGGGTTGATCTGGGGGGGGGGGGGAAGCTACACTACAGAAAAGGGCATTTTTTTTTTTAAATGACAGACAGCTGCCAGTACCCAAGATGGCGCCCATTAAGGTAGAGGGGGGATGGTTAGAGAGCTGTTTGGTGGGGGATCAGTGCGGCTGGGGGCTAAGGGGGAATCCTACACAGCAGCATATGTAAATATGCTAAAAAAAACCACCAAAAAAGCCCAAATATAGCTTTTATTTTAGTACTGGCAGAGTTTCTGTCAGTACTTAAGATGGCGGGGGACAATTGTGGGGTAGGGAAGAGAGCTGTTTGGGAGGGATCAGGGGGTCTCATGTTTCAGGTGGGAGGCTGAGCTCTACACTAAAGCTAAAATTAACCCTGCAAGCTCCCTACAAGCTACATAATTAACCCCTTCACTGCTAGCCATAATACACGTGTGAAATGCAGCGGCATTTGGCGGCCTTCTAATTACCAAAAAGCAACGCCAAAGCCATATATGTCTGCTATTTCTGAACAAAGGGGATCCCAGAGAAGCATTTACAACCATTTCTGCCATAATTGCACAAGCTGTTTGTAAATGATTTCAGTGAGAAACCTAAAATTGTGAAAAATTTAACGTTTTTTTTTAATTTGATCGCATTTGGCGGTGAAATGGTGGCATGAAATATACCAAAATTGGCCTAGATCAATAATTGGGGTTGTCTACTACACTACACTAAAGCTAAAATTATCCCTAAAAGCTCCCTACATGCTCCATAATTAACCCCTTCACTGCTGGGCATAATACACGTGTAGTGCGCAGTGGCATTTAGCAGTCTTCTAATTACTAAAAAGCAACGCCAAAGCCATATATGTCTGCTATTTCTGAACAAAGGGGATCCCAGAGAAGAATTTACAACCATTTAAGCCATAATTGCCCAAGCTGTTTGTAAATAATTTCAGTGAGAAACCAAAAGTTTGTGAAAAAATTAGTAAAAAAGTGAACGATTTTTTTGTATTTAATCGCATTTGGCGGTGAAATGGTGGTATGAAATATACCAAAATGGGCCTAGATGAATACTTTGGGATGTCTACTAAAAAAAAATATATACATGTCAATGGATATTCAGAGATTCCTGAAAGATATTAGTGTTCTAATGTAACTAGCGCTAATTTTGAAAAATAATGGTTTGAAAATAGCAAAGTGCTACTTGTATTTATGGCCCTATAACTTACAAAAAAAGCAAAGAACATGTAAACATTGGGTATTTCTAAACTCAGGACAAAATTTAGAAACTATTTAGCATGGGTGTTTTTTGGTGCTTGTAGATGTGTAACAGATTTTGGGGGTCATAGTTAGAAAAAGTGTGTTTTTTTTACATTTTTTCCTCATATTTTATAAAAAAAAATTATAGTAAATTATAAGATATGATGAAAATAATGGTATCTTTATAAAGTCCATTTAATGGCGAGAAAAACGGTATATAATATGTGTGGGTACAGTAAATGAGTAAGAGGAAAATTACAGCTAAACACAAACACCGCAAAAATGTAAAAATAGCCTTGGTCCGAAACGGACAGAAAATGGAAAAGTGCTGTGGTCATTAAGGGGTTAAGGTAGGGTGATCTTCAGGGGGTTAGTGTTAAGTTTTTTTTAAGGGGGGATTGGGTGGGTTTTAGAGTAGGGGTATGTGGGTGGTGGGTTTTAATGTTGGGGGGGTATTGTATTTTTTTTACAGGTAAAAAAGCTGATTACTTTGGGGCAATGCCCCGCAAAAAGCCCTTTTAAGGGCTGGTAAAAGGGCTGATTACTTTGGGGCAATGCCCCGCAAAAGACCCTTTTAAGGGCTGGTAAAAGAGCTGATTACTTTGGGGCAATGCCCCACAAAAGACCCTTTTAAGGGCTGGTAAAAGAGCTGATTACTTTGGGGCAATGCCCCACAAAAGGCCCTTTTAAGGGCTATTTGTAATTTAGTGTAGGGTAGGGAATTTTATTATTTTGGGGGGCTTTTTTATTTTATTAGGGGGATTAGATTAGGTGTAATTAGTTTAAAATATTGTAATTTCTTTTTTATTTTCTGTAATTTAGTGGGTTTTTTTTTCGTAATTTAGTTTATTTAATTGTATTTAATTGTAGGTAGTTTAGGTAATTAATTTAATTATAGAGTAGTGTTAGGTATGGGTTTATTTTACAGCTATATTTGTATTTATTTTATCTAGGTAGTTATTAAATAGTTAATAACTATTTAATAACTATTGTGCCTAGTTAAAATAAATACAAAGTTGCCTGTAAAATATAAATGAATCCTAAATAGCTACAATGTAACTATTAGTTATATTGTAGCTATCTTAGGGTTTATTTTATAGGTAAGTATTTAGTTTTAAATAGGAATAATTAATTTAATTATAGTCATTTTATTTAGATTTATTAAAAATAGATTTAAGTTAGGGGCTGTTAGGGTTAGACTTAGGTTTAGGGGTTAATACATTTTAATATAGTAGCGGCGACGTTGGGGGTGGCAGATTAGGGGTTAATAAATATAATGTAGGTGTCGGCGATGTTAGGGGCAGCAGATTAGGGGTTCATAGGTATAATGTAGGTGGCAGCGGTGTCCGGAGCGGCAGGTTAGGGGTTAATAATATAATGCAGGTGGCGAGGATGTCGGGGGCGGCAGATTAGGGGTTAATAAGTGTAATATTAGGGGTGTTTAGACTCGGGGTTCATGTTAGGCTGTTAGGTGTAGACTTAGAAAGTATTTTCCCATAGGAAACAATGGGGCTGCGTTAGGAGCTGAACGCTGCTTTTTTGCAGGTGTTAGGTTTTTTCAGCCGTCTCAGCCCCATTGTTTCCTATGGGGAAATCGTGCACGAGCACGTTTTAGCCAGCTTACCGCTACCGTAAGCAACGCTGGTATTGGTGAGATGTGGAGCTAAATTTGCTCAACGCTCTCTTTTCTGAGGCTAACGCAGCCATTCAAAAAACATGTAATACCAGCGTTGTTTAACCCCTTAATGACCACAGCACTTTTCCATTTTCTGTCCATTTGGGACCAAGGCTATTTTTACATTTTTGCAGTGTTTGTGTTTAGCTGTAATTTTCCTCTTACTCTTTTACTGTACCCACACATATTATATACCGTTTTTCTCGCCATTAAATGGACTTTCTAAAGATACCATTATTTTCATCATATCTTATCATTTACTATAAAAGAAAATATAAAATATGAGGAAAAAATGGAAAAAAACACACTTTTTCTAACTTTGTCCCCCAAAATCTGTTACACATCTACAACCACCAAAAAACACCCATGCTAAATAATTTCTAAATTTTGTCCAGAGTTTAGAAATACCCAATGTTTACACGTTCTTTGCTTTTTTTTGCAAGTTATAGGGCAATAAATATAAGTAGCACTTTGCTATTTCCAAACCACTTTTTTTCAAAATGAGCGCTAGTTACATTGGAACCCTGATATCTGTCAGGAATACCTGAATATCCCTTGACATGTATATATTTTTTTTTAGAAGACATCCCAAAGTATTGATCTAGGCCCATTTTGATATATTTCATGCCACCATTTCACCACCAAATGCGATCAAATAAAAAAAATTGTTCACTTTTTCACAAATTTTTTCACAAACTTTAGGATTCTCACTGAAATTATTTACAAACAGCTTGTGCAATTATGGCATAAATGGTTGTAAATTTTTCTCTGGAATCCCCTTTGTTCAGAAATAGCAGACATATATGGCTTTGACGTTGCTTTTTGGTAATTAGAAGGCCGCTAAATGCCACTGCGCACCATGCGTGTATTATGCACAGCAGGGAAGGGGTTAATAAGGGAGCATGTAGGGAGCTTTTTGGGGTAATTTTAGCTTTAGTGTAGTGTAGTAGACAACCCAAAGTATTGATCTACGCCCATTTTGGTATATTTCATGCCACCATTTCACCGCCAAATGCGATCAAATAAAGAAAAACGTTAAATTTTTCAAAATTTTAGATTTCTCACTGAAATCATTTACAAACATTTTGTGCAATTATGGCACAAATGGTTGTAAATGCTTCTCTGGGGTCTCCTTTGTTCAAAAATAGCAGACATATATGGATTTGGTGTTGCTTTTTGGTAATTAGAAGGCCGCTAAATGGCACTGCGCACAACACGTGAATTATGCCCAGCAATGAAGGGGTTAATTAGGTAGCTTGTATGGAGTTTGCAGGGTTAATTTTAGCTTTAGTGTAGAGATCAGCTTCCCACCTGACACATCAGACCCCCTGATCCCTCCCAAAGAGCTCTCTTTCCTCCCCCACCCCAAAAATTGTCCCCCGCCATCTTAAGTACTGGCAGAAAGTCTGCCAGTACTAAAATAAAAGGTATCCTTTTTTTATATATAGCATATTTACATATGCTGCTGTGTAAGATTCCCCCCTTAGCCCACAACCTCCCTGATCCCCCCAATACAGCTCTCTAACCCTCCCCCTCTGCCTTATTGGGGGCCATCTTGGGTACTGGCAGCTGTCTGCCAGTACCCAGTTTGCATGTAAAAATGTCTATTTTTTTTTTATTTATTTTTTTTCTGCAGTGTAGCTTCCCCCCCCCCCAAGACTAATCCCCCACCCCCTCCCAGATCCCTTAGATTACTTTATTCAGGGATTTTATCCCTCCTTTCTCCCCATAATAAAAAAACCCTTTCTGTAGTGTAAGTGGTTCCCACCCGCTCCCTCCCCGTGCACGTGCCCGCCCACCACCCCCCGTGCACGCGCGCGCGCCCGTGCGCACCCCCGGCGATCCCGCCCCCGATCCCGCCCCCCTCTTTTACCAAGAAGCCATCGATGGCCGCCCACCCACCTCCCACTTCAGCTCCCACCCACCAACGAATGCGGCCATCGATGTCCGGTGCAGAGAGGGCCACAGAGTGGCTCTCTCTGCACCGGAGGGGTAAAAAATGTTATTGCAGGATGCCTCAATATCGAGGCATCCTGCAATAACCGGAAAACAGCTGGAAGTGATCAGGATCGCTTCCAGCTGCTTTCCACACTGAGGACGTGCAGGGTACGTTCTCAGGCATTAACTGCCTTTTTTCTGAGGACGTACCCTGCACGTCCTCAGTCGTTAAGGGGTTAAAGTGAGCACTGGAAAAAAAAAGGCTCATCAGCAACGCAAGTTTTTACCGACAAAACTCGTAATCTAGCAGATAGTTAACTTGAACATATATATAAAAAAAGTGTTAAAGTATTACCCACAGTGCACAACATATACATATATCATAACAAACCAATTGGATAAGTTAAAAAAGTCCTTTTGTTAAAGTGGACACAGGAACATAGCACAACACTTTTTAAAAACAATTCTTATTGAATTAAACAAATTGACAGGGCTTCACAGACCACAGTAGACAAAGATGCACATTGCAAATATAAAGATATATTTTTTAAAGGGACTTTTAGTGGTATGGAATTTGAGAACTTTACAGGTCAACATTCTCAAAAAAAATAAAATTCTAAATGTCCCAATAGCAGATCATCTTGGCAAACTGAGTCATATGTTGTGGGGCTTGTGTAGGAACAAAGCATTTATAGTTGAAAATTGCATTGATTTGCAGACTACTTGTTTTAATGCACTTTGTTTAGTGAACTAATATGTTATTGTCACTTTTATTTAAATAATACTTTTCAAAAAGATAGAAACTTTTAATAATTTATTTGTGTTTATACAGCTGCCCATCAGACCGGACACAACAGCGGAGTAATTCACAGCGGAATTTATTATACCCCCGGCTCCCTGAAAGCCAGGTTATGTGTGCGAGGATCCACCCTCTGCTATCAATATTGTGACCAGAAAGGAATTTCTTATAAGCAATGTGGGAAGGTACTCCATTTTTATTGAATGACATTTTTACTTAAGTTAAAAGGACGTCGATTCCCCAAAATGACACGAATGTGCCAATAAACCTGTGCTGTTTCCTGTGAATTTAAAACTAATCTAAACAACAAAAAATAAGCTCAACCTTATATCTGATAAAAATGTGTACTATTAAAGGGACAAGAAATCCCACGATTTTCTTTCATCATTTGGAATGAACATGCCATTTTAAACAACTTTCCAATTTGCTTCATTCTCTTTTTATCTTTTGCTGAAGGATCAGCATTGCACTAATGGCAGCAAGATGAACACATCTAGTTAGCCAATCACAAGAGACAAATGTGTGCAGGCACCAATCAGCAGCTAGCTCCCACTATGTGCATATTCATTTTTCAACCAGGGATACCAAGGGAACAAAGCACATTTGAAAATAGTGATTTTATAATTGTTATAAAATTACATTCTGTATCTGAATCATTCCTATCTCTTTAATAAACAGTGGACTAAAAACAAATAGCTGTAATTTCTTCTGTTATGTGTGATCAGTCCACGGGTCATCATTACTTCTGGGATATAACTCCTCCCCAACAGGAAATGCAAGAGGATTCACCCAGCAGAGCTGCATATAGCTCCTCCCCTCCACGTCAGTCCCAGTCATTCTCTTGCACCCAACGACTAGATAGGATGTGTGAGAGGACTATGGTGATTATACTTAGTTTTTATGACTTCAATCAAAAGTTTGTTATTTTAAAATAGCACCGGAGCGTGTTATTACTTCTCTGGCAGAGTTTGAGGAAGAATCTGTCAGAGTTTTTTACTTTGATTTTAACCGGAGTAGTTAAGATCATATTGCTGTTCTCGGCCATCTGAGGGAGGTAAAGGCTTCAGATCAGGGGACAGCGGGCAGATGAATCTGCATTGAGGTATGTAGCAGTTTTTATTTTCTGAATGGAATTGATGAGAAAATCCTGCCATACCGTTAAAATGACATGTATGTATACACTTCAGTATTCTGGGGATGGTATTTCACCGGAACTACTCTGTTAAAGGTCACTAATCCTTTTTAATAACTATTTATCATGTTAAACGTTTTTGCTGGAATGTAGAATCGTTTACATTGCTGAGGTACTGTGTGAATAAATATTTGGGCATTATTTTCCACTTGGCAGTTTTTTTGCTTTATTTGTGACAGTTTCGTTTCTCTTCACTGCTGTGTGGGAGAGGGAGGGGCCGTTTTTGGCGCTCTTTGCTACGCATCAAAAAATACCAGTCAGTTACTTTTATATTTCCTGCATGATCCGGTTCATCTCTGATAGATCTCAGGGGTCTTCAAACTTCTTTGAAGGGAGGTAAATTCTCTCAGCAGAGCTGTGAGAATTCTTATAGTGACTGTGAATAAAAACGTTGCTTTGTATTTTTTATGTCAAATTTAATTATTGTTATTTTACTAATGGGAACAAACCTTTGCTAAAAGTTTTGTTGTTTTAAAGTTTGATGCTATAACTGTTTTTCAGTTCATTATTTCAACTGTCATTTAATCGTTAGTACCTCTTTGAGGCACAGTACGTTTTTTTGCTAAAAAAGATTATAACCAAGTTGTAAGTTTTTTTGCTAGTGTGTTAAACATGTCTGACTCAGAGGAAGATATCTGTGTCATTTGTTCCAATGCCAAGGTGGAGCCCAATAGAAATTTATGTACTAACTGTATTGATGCTACTTTAAATAAAAGTCAATCTGTACAATGTGAACAAATTTCACCAAACAGCGAGGGGAGAGTTATGCCGACTAACTCGCCTCACGCGGCAGTACCTGCATCTCCCGCCCGGGAGGTGCGTGATATTTTGGCGCCTAGTACATCTGGGCGGCCATTACAGATAACATTACAAGATATGGCTACTGTTATGACTGAAGTTTTGTCTAAATTACCAGAACTAAGAGGCAAGCGTGATCACTCTGGGGTGAGAACAGAGTGCGCTGACAATGCTAGGGCCATGTCTGATACTGCGTCACAGCTCGCAGAGCATGAGGACGGAGAGCTTCATTCTGTGGGTGACGGTTCTGATCCAAACAGATTGGACTCAGATATTTCAAATTTTAAATTTAAATTGGAGAACCTCCGTGTATTACTAGGGGAGGTCTTAGCAGCTCTCAACGATTGTAACACCGTTGCAATACCAGAGAAACTGTGTAGGTTGGATAAATACTTTGCGGTACCGGCGAGTACTGACGTTTTTCCTATACCTAAGAGACTAACTGAAATTGTTACTAAGGAGTGGGATAGACCCGGTGTGCCGTTCTCACCCCCTCCAATATTTAGAAAGATGTTTCCAATAGACGCCACCACTCGGGACTTATGGCAAACGGTCCCCAAGGTGGAGGGAGCAGTTTCTACTTTAGCTAAGCGTACCACTATCCCGGTGGAGGATAGCTGTGCTTTCTCAGATCCAATGGATAAAAAATTAGAGGGTTACCTTAAGAAAATGTTTGTTCAACAAGGTTTTATATTACAACCCCTTGCATGTATCGCGCCGATTACGGCTGCGGCAGCTTTTTGGATTGAGTCGCTTGAAGAGAACCTTAGTTCATCTAGGCTAGACGACATTACGGACAGGCTTAGAGTCCTTAAACTAGCTAATTCCTTCATTTCGGAGGCCGTAGTACATTTAACCAAACTTACGGCTAAGAACTCAGGATTCGCCATACAGGCACGTAGGGCGCTGTGGCTAAAATCCTGGTCAGCTGATGTTACTTCTAAGTCCAAATTACTTAATATACCTTTCAAGGGGCAGTCTTTATTTGGGCCCGGTTTGAAAGAGATTATCGCTGACATTACAGGAGGTAAGGGCCACGCCCTACCTCAAGACAAAGCCAAAGCTAAGGCTAGACAGTCTAATTTTCGTCCCTTTCGGAACTTCAAAACAGGAGCAGCATCAACCTCCACTGCACCAAAACAGGAAGGAGCTGTTGCTCGTTACAGGCAAGGCTGGAAGCCTAACCAGTCCTGGAACAAGAGCAAGCAGGCCAGGAAACCTGCTGCTGCCCCAAAGACAGCATGAACCGAGAGCCCCCGATCCGGGACCGGATCTAGTGGGGGGCAGACTCTCTCTCTTCGCCCAGGCCTGGGCAAGAGATGTTCAGGATCCCTGGGCACTAGAGATCATATCTCAGGGATACCTTCTAGACTTCAAATTATCTCCCCCAAGAGGGAGATTTCATCTGTCAAGGTTGTCAACAAACCAGATAAAGAAAGAAGCGTTTCTACGCTGCGTACAAGATCTGTTAATAATGGGAGTGATCCATCCGGTTCCGCGGTCGGAACAAGGACAAGGGTTCTACTCAAACCTGTTTGTGGTTCCCAAAAAAGAGGGAACTTTCAGGCCAATATTAGATTTAAAGATTCTAAACAAATTCCTAAGAGTTCCATCGTTCAAAATGGAAACTATTCGGACAATCTTACCCATGATCCAAGAGGGTCAGTACATGACCACAGTGGATTTAAAGGATGCTTACCTTCACATACCGATCCACAAAGATCATCCCCGGTATCTAAGGTTTGCCTTCTTAGACAGGCACTACCAGTTTGTAGCTCTTCCATTCGGATTGGCTACGGCTCCAAGAATCTTCACAAAGGTTCTGGGTGCCCTTCTGGCGGTACTAAGACCGCGAGGGATTTCGGTAGCTCCATACCTAGACGACATTCTAATACAAGCTTCAAGCTTTCAAACTGCCAAGTCTCATACAGAGTTAGTTCTGGCATTTCTAAGGTCGCATGGATGGAAAGTGAACGAAAAGAAGAGTTCTCTTCTTCCTCTCACAAGAGTTCCATTCTTGGGGACTCTTATAGATTCTGTAGAAATGAAGATTTACCTGACAGAGGACAGGTTAACAAAGCTTCAAAATGCATGCCGTGTCCTTCATTCCATTCAACACCCGTCAGTAGCTCAATGCATGGAGGTGATCGGCTTAATGGTAGCGGCAATGGACATAGTACCTTTTGCACGCCTACACCTCAGACCTCTGCAATTATGCATGCTAAGTCAGTGGAATGGGGATTACTCAGATTTGTCCCCTACTCTGAATCTGAATCAAGAGACCAGAAATTCTCTTCTATGGTGGCTTCATCGGCCACACCTGTCCAGGGGGATGCCATTCAGCAGGCCAGACTGGACAATTGTAACAACAGACGCCAGCCTACTAGGTTGGGGCGCTGTCTGGAATTCTCTGAAGGCTCAGGGACTATGGAATCAGGAGGAGAGTCTCCTTCCAATAAACATTCTGGAATTGAGAGCAGTTCTCAATGCCCTTCTGGCTTGGCCCCAATTAACAACTCGGGGGTTCATCAGGTTTCAGTCGGACAACATCACGACTGTAGCTTACATCAACCATCAGGGAGGGACAAGAAGCTCCCTAGCAATGGTGGAAGTATCAAAGATAATTCGCTGGGCAGAGTCTCACTCTTGCCACCTGTCAGCAATCCACATCCCGGGAGTGGAGAACTGGGAGGCGGATTTCTTGAGTCGCCAGACTTTTCATCCGGGGGAGTGGGAACTTCATCCGGAGGTCTTTGCCCAAATACTTCGACGTTGGGGCAAACCAGAGATAGATCTCATGGCGTCTCGCCAGAACGCCAAACTTCCTCGCTACGGGTCCAGATCCAGGGATCCGGGAGCGGTTCTGATAGATGCTTTGACAGCACCTTGGAACTTCGGGATGGCTTATGTGTTTCCACCCTTTCCGCTGCTTCCTCGATTGATTGCCAAAATCAAACAGGAGAGAGCATCAGTGATTCTAATAGCGCCTGCATGGCCACGCAGGACTTGGTATGCAGATCTAGTGGACATGTCATCCTGTCCGCCTTGGTCTCTACCTCTAAGACAGGACCTTCTGATACAGGGTCCATTCAAACATCAAAATCTAACTTCTCTGAAGCTGACTGCTTGGAAATTGAACGTTTGATTTTATCAAAACGTGGTTTTTCTGAGTCGGTTATTGATACCCTGATACAGGCTAGGAAGCCTGTTACCAGAAAGATTTACCATAAAATATGGCGTAAATACCTATACTGGTGCGAATCCAAACATTACTCCTGGAGTAAGGTTAGGATCTCTAGGATATTGTCTTTTCTACAAGAAGGGTTAGAAAAGGGTTTATCAGCTAGTTCATTAAAGGGACAGATTTCAGCTCTGTCCATCTTGTTACACAGGCGTCTGTCAGAAAATCCAGACGTCCAGGCTTTTTGTCAGGCTTTAGCTAGGATCAAGCCTGTGTTTAAAGCTGTTGCTCCGCCATGGAGTTTAAACTTAGTTCTTAACGTTTTACAGGGTGTTCCATTTGAACCCCTTCATTCCATTGATATAAAATTGTTATCTTGGAAAGTTCTGTTTTTAATGGCTATTTCCTCGGCTCGAAGAGTCTCTGAGTTATCAGCCTTACATTGTGATTCTCCTTATCTGATTTTTCACTCAGACAAGGTAGTTCTGCGTACTAAACCTGGGTTCTTACCTAAGGTGGTCACTAACAGGAATATCAATCAAGAGATTGTTGTTCCATCCTTGTGTCCAAATCCTTCTTCAAAGAAGGAACGTCTTCTACACAATCTGGATGTAGTTCGTGCCCTCAAGTTCTACTTGCAGGCAACTAAAGATTTTCGCCAAACTTCTTCCCTGTTTGTCGTTTATTCTGGACAGAGGAGAGGTCAAAAAGCTTCTGCTACCTCTCTCTCTTTTTGGCTTCGTAGCATAATACGTTTAGCCTATGAGACTGCTGGTCAGCAGCCTCCTGAAAGAATTACAGCTCACTCCACTAGAGCTGTGGCTTCCACTTGGGCCTTTAAGAATGAGGCCTCTGTTGAACAGATTTGCAAGGCTGCAACTTGGTCTTCGCTTCATACTTTTTCCAAATTTTACAAATTTGACACTTTTGCTTCTTCGGAGGCTATTTTTGGGAGAAAGGTTCTTCAGGCAGTGGTTCCTTCTATATAATGAGCCTGCCTATCCCTCCCGTCATCCGTGTACTTTTGCTTTGGTATTGGTATCCCAGAAGTAATGATGACCCGTGGACTGATCACACATAACAGAAGAAAACATAATTTATGCTTACCTGATAAATTCCTTTCTTCTGTTGTGTGATCAGTCCACGGCCCGCCCTGTTTTAAGGCAGGTAAATATCTTTTAAATTATACTCCAGTCACCACTTCACCCTTGGTTACTCCTTTCTCGTTGATTCTTGGTCGAATGACTGGGACTGACGTGGAGGGGAGGAGCTATATGCAGCTCTGCTGGGTGAATCCTCTTGCATTTCCTGTTGGGGAGGAGTTATATCCCAGAAGTAATGATGACCCGTGGACTGATCACACAACAGAAGAAAGGAATTTATCAGGTAAGCATAAATTATGTTTTCTAGATATAAATTGAATGTTCAAGTGTTCAATTATAAACAAACCTAAGCATAAAAAAGTGCATCTAGTAAAAGTTATTACTCTATCGGTTAACAAAACAGTCTGCTACGTTTCTCCTGTAACAGAGGAAGAAGTCTTCATATTCCTATCTTCTGCTCATCTCACAACTTGACTCCATTCCTTCACAAATTCTTCCCTCTCTGCTTCTTTAAACCCTTCCCTAACTCTTCTTTTTAACCAATCTCTCGCCACTGGTGCATTTCCTGATACATTCAAGCATACGTCAATCAAACAATCCTAAACAAAGCCCTTACTTGACCCCCTCCACCCCTTCTAACTATAAGCCCGTCTTTTACTTCCCTTTGCCTCCAAATTATTGGAATGCCTAATTGCATAACTCAATTTCTCCCAACAAATTCCTTACTTGATCCCCTACAGCACATCTTCTGATCATTTGCCTCTCTCAGAGGTTCCACAAGGCTCTGTCTTGGGTCCCTTGCTTTTTTCTATCTTCATATATATCCTCCTTTGGGGTCCAGTACCACTTATATGCTGATGATGATATACAAATCTGTCATTTCTCTCCCTTTTTACTCAACCAAATTACCAGCTGTCTCTCTGCAATTTCTCTTGGATGTTTTTTGCACTGCCTCCAACTCACTGTGTCTAAAACTGAGCTTCTTCTTATTCCACCCCCCCTTCTCCATTTATCTTGCAGCTGTAGACTCTGATTCTCAACACCTAAACCTAGGTCTGCTGTTCACACTTGATTCTGAGCTCCCCATTTACTCCACATATACAAGCTCTTACCAAATCCTGCTGTGCACACCTGCGCAACATTTCCAGAATTCGACTCTTCCGTACTCAAGAAACTACAAAAATACCAATTCATTCCCTCATTTTGTCACGCATTGACTACTGCAATCTACTTCTAAATGGCCTTCCCAAACACTGCCTCTCCAATCTATCATGAATGCTTTAGCTAGACTGATTCAAGTCACCGATCTACATCAGCTGCTTCATTCTGCCAATCCCTACTCTAGCTCCCCATACACTTCAGTCTCAGTGCTATCTTTTACTCTGCACAGGCCCCGGAAGCATATCAACATATGCTCCCTGCACCCACATCCAATCACTGCGCCTACCACAGTTGTAGCTTATGTGCTATGTCTATTTAAATACAGTAATATTGCTATTACTTTCATTGCTAGGTATATCCATTGTTTGCATAGAACAAAAAATGATATGATAATAACATTTATAAAAACAAAAACGTATGTATTTGATAACTTGTTCTATTTAGTATACTTGTATACCTCTGCAGTACTTAATAACCACTCAGTGTATCGCTCCAGCTTATAGTTGCTGTGGATCATTCCGAGATCCCAAGACTTCAAGCATTGTATGAAAGAGGCCTGCAGAACAATGTGCGGGGGCTGCGCATAATCAATGCACAACAGATCCGAGAAAAAGAACCCTACTGCAGGGTGAGTATCATGGGAGTAACCGAGAGCATCCTAAAACTTTCCCATTGTGAAAAACAAATACATAATAAATTCAAATGTGTTCTTAAAGGGATACTAAACCCAATTTATTTATTTAATGATTCAGATAGAGCATCTAATTTTAAGCAACTTTCTAATTTACTCCTATTATCAATTTTTCTTTGTTTTCTTGCTATCTTTATTTAAAAAGCAAGAATGTAAAGATTAAGGTTCAGAACCTGGGTTATGCTTGCTTATTAGTGGCTTAAATGTAGCCACCAATAAGTAAGCGCTATCCAGGGTGCGGAACCTAAAATGGGCCAACTCCTAAGCTTTACATTCCTGCTTTTTAAATAAAGATAGCAAGAGAACAAAGAAAAATTTATACTAGGGGTACATTAGAAAGTTTCTTAAAATTCCATGCTCTGTCTGAATCATTAACTAAAAAAATGGGTTTAGTATCCCTTTAAATGGACTTTAAAAACTTTTTGCTTTGTGCAAAAATGTTGCTTACCCTACACTCCCTAAAGAGGCCAAAAAGCATCTTTTGTAACTTGGGCTTTCTTCAAAATGCTGCAAAATTTCTTAAACTATTTTAATTTGGCTTGAAATAATAATCTGTTTAATTTTATAATTATTATTTAATAATAATAATATTGTACTGAGGTTCACTGTGGAGTGTGACACTTTTTCATGAACTTCCTTGGTTCCTAGCTTATGAATGAAGACAAATCTGCAAGCCTGAACCTGGCTATAGCAGGTTCAGGCTAGGTGGAAGTTATAGTGATACAAATCTCTTTGAATGGACAATATAGACCACGTATGTTTTAGCACACTGCTGTAGTTTATCATCTAGATCTGAGATGGCCAACTCAGCACTAGTCTTTCCGGGCCCTGGGAAAAAGCAGAACTAAGAATGTGTGCCACAGTTTTTGTGGCCCCTGGAAAAATCAAAACTAAAAGTGTGCACTTGGGGGTGCCAAAAACTGAAAAGAGCCCTCTGGAAGGGAGAACAGCAAATAGAAGTGATCCAGAGGGAGCGGTGGCTATTCCCGGGTATCATTGGAGAGCTCCAGGCCCCCAGATGTCACAGTCCAAAAAGCGACATGATCCGTGGCTGGGGACCGGAGCGGCAGCCCAGCAAAGGGTATTTAGGAACAGTCCGAGGTGGGAGGTGTCAAAACCCCCAGGTTCTTGAGTGAGCTCCCTCTTAGTAATCACCCCAACCCATGCCCAACAAAGGCATGACAAACCCCCAGAAGAGCGGAGCTCTGTAGCATAGGGCCTCGGGAGCGACCTAAGTTAAAGTCCAGCAGGAATCTCTAGCGAATCCAGCCGGTGAATAGTTCCATAAGATCTCTGCAGGGACTCTGCTACCCCATTTTACCCCCTTCCTGAATTGCAATCAGCTCTTTATTGCACAAACAAAAGGGACTGGTGGAAAACACAATAATCCAAATAGGAGAAAGGGTTGCCCTGGCAGCATGGTATCCGTGACCGTTGTAATTTGTTTGTCATTCTTACACTAACAACCTTGCAATACAGAACACTGCTGTTCCAGAGCAGGCACATCAGCTGACCCACTTGTGTGATCAACGCTACTAAATGGGTAAATGGCAGTTTTTTCTCTGGACCAGAACTGCTCTGCAGCTCCTCATCTGTATTTTAAAGGGACAGTAACGTCAAAATTAAACTTTTATGATTCCGATAGGGCATGCAATTATAAACCACATTCCAATTTACTTTTATCATCAAATTTCCTTTGTTCTCTTGGCTTTCTTTGTTGAAGGCTAAACTTAGGTAGGCTCATAGACTGATTTCTAAGTCCCTGCAGGCCGTGCATTTTATTAGCTTTTCACAGGTAGGCAGTGCTAGTTCACTTATGCCATATAGATAGCATTGTGCTCACACCCATGGAGTTGTGAATGAGTCAGCACTAATTGGCTGAAATGTAAGTTTGTAAAAAGTACTGAGATAATGGGCAGTCTGCAGAGGCTTAAAGGGACAACATTTTTCTTTTGTGATTCAGATAGCTCATTAAATTTTAAGCAACTTTCTCATTTACTCCTATTATCAAATTTTCTTCATTCTCTTGGTATCTTTATTTGAAATGAAAGAATAAGTTTAGATGCCGGCCTATTTTTGGTGAACAACCTGGGTTGTCCTTGCTGATTTGTGGATAAATTCATCCACCGATAAAGTGCTGTCCAGAGTTCTGAACCTAAAAAAAGCTTAGATGCCTTCTTTTTCAGATAAAGATACAAAGAGAACAAAGAAAAATTGATAATAGGAGTAAATTAGAAAGTTGCTTAAAATTGCATGCTCTATCTGAATCACGAAAGAAAAAATTTGGGTTCAGTGTCCCTTTAAATGCAAGGTAATCACAGAGGTAAAAGGTATATTACGCTAACAGTGTTGGTTATGCAAATCTGGGGAATGGGTAATAAAAGGATTATCTATCATTTCAAACAATAAACATTTTCAAGTAGACTCTCCCTTTTAACTATGTGTTTAACCCCCACAAAGGGGTCACCAGCATAACAAGTTAGAGCATATCATTTTTCTACTATAATGGTCCTTTTTGAGCTGTACTATGATCGGTTATTAGTTTGTATTTTTGCACTATTGTGTAAGTTAGGCAAACAGTCTTCACTTGTGCCAGCAGCCTGAATGAAACTAATGATGGGGACATTTAACACTGGCCTTAGTGGTGACACTTAGTGGGTCATTACATTCCCTGCCTGTCCTTCAGTTAACCACGGTGTCATTAAACCTCTACCTTCACTCCTTGTATTACAGGGTGTTATGGCCATTGACTCTCCATACACAGGGATTGTAAACTACACACAGGTGTCAGAGGCCTACAAAAATGACTTTAGAGATGCTGGGGGCAGTGTCCTGACGGACTTTGAAGTTACCGACATAGAAATGGTGAAGGAGAGTCCAGCAGGATCTGAAGGAGGTGAGCTTTAATGATATTCTAACTGCCTGCACCAGTTCAGCTTAGAGAGGAGGCGGTTGTTAAAGGGCCATGATACCCACATTTTTTCTTTCCTGATTTAGAAAGAGAATGCATTTTTAAACATCTTTCTAATTTACTTCTATTATCTAATTTGATTTATTCTCTTGATATTCATTGCTGAAAAGCATATCTAGATATGCTCAGTAGCTGCTGATTGGTTGCTGCACATAGAAGCCTCATGTGATTGGCTCACCCATGTGCATTGCTTTTTCTTCAAATAAGGATATCTAAAAAATGAAGCAAAATAAATAATAGAAGTAAATTGTAATGTTTAAATTTGTATGTTCTATCTGCATCATGAAAGAAAGATTTTGGGTTTAGTGGCCCTTTAAGTGATTCATTCTCTCTAGGTTCACATTAGTAATAGTGAGTTTAGAAGTACAAACACACTTTAATTCTCACAATTCTCTTTCATTAGTTTGAATATTTTCATGTTTAAAGGGACACTGAACCCAATTTTTTTCTTTTGTAATTCAGATAGAGCATGCAATTTTAAGTAACTTTCTAATTTACTCCTATTATCAAATTTTCTTCGTTCTCTTGCTATCATTATTTGAAAAAGAAGGCATTTAAGCTTTTTTTTTGGTTTCAGTACTCTGGACAGCACTTTTTTTTATTGGTGGTTGAATTTATCCACCAATCAGCAAGGACAACCCAGGTTGTTCACCAAAAATGGGCCGGCATCTAAACTTACATTCTTGCATTTCAAATAAAGATACCAAGAGAATGAAGAAAATTTGATAATAGGAATAAATTAGAAAGTTGCTTAAAATTTCATGCTTAATCTGAATCACAAAAGAAAATTTTTGGGTACTGTGTCCCTTTAACATCCCATGAGCTAGTAAAGTAGTGATGGCAGCATTAAAGACTATTTCAAAGATGATCTCATATTTATTGTTCTTTATCTTAAAGAAACACTGTACTATAAAATATGTTTCCCCTTAAAGGGATAGTAAACCCCAAAATTTTATTTTATGATTCAGATAAAACATACAATTTTAATCAACTTTCCAATTTAATTCTATTATCAAATTTTCTTCATTCTCTTGTTATCCATTGCTGAAGGGACAGCATTGCACTACTGACAGGAAGCTGAAAATATCTTTTTAGCCAATCACAAGAGACAAATGTGTGCAGGCACCAATTAGCAGCAGCTCCCACTAGTGTATGATATGTGCGTATTTATTTTTAACAAGGGATACTAAGAGAACGAAGCACATTTCAAAATAGAAGTGAATTTAAAAGTGTCTTAAAATGACATGCTCTATCTGAATCATGCAAGTTTAATTTTGACTTTCCTATCCCTTTAATTAAATGCTGATCAATACATCAAATGCAAAAGCGCAACATCACAGCTACTTAACTGATTAGGTTACAAACTTCACTTAATATTATTTGACAGTAGTGGTGTCAACAAGGGGAAAACCAGTGCAGAAATCTAGTTTAGAATAATTGTGACACAGATTCTGTTTTCTGTTCATTTAAAACTGGTACATATTAAGAGTAAAACAGTTTTAAAGTATATTAATAATTTAGTTTTAAATGTTTTGTTGCGTTACAGAGACCACCTGATGCAAAAATGGTGTGCTGTATAATTCAATAGTGTGTAACTTTTGGATTATTGAGCCTAGTTTACTATTGGCCCCATGTATTAAAGGATGGACGGACGGACAAGGTTCCCGACACTGTATGTCCGCCGCCCAGATGTATCATTGCACAATAATTTCCTTGTGCAACACCACCCCCTGCTTTCGCCACCTGTTAATCACCCCGAACATACGTGTTTGGGTGTTTTATTATGTCTGCCACCTCAGAAGTGGAGGAGAGAGTAAGAAGCAGAGATTGGATGATCGCTGCTTCTTACATTGCGGAAAGCAAACTCGCTTACGCGAGGGCTTAAAAACAGAATCCCCTGCTTTGTATGTTGAGCCATATTTGTTTAACCAATAACCACACAGTATCTTCTTGCTTTGGAGTTGCAAGCACTGTAGCCTCTTAGTGTCACTCCTGATTGGTTCATTGTCAGCACTATGCTCAGAAGCAATTTTTGTGACTCTTGATTGGGACTGTTTATATATTTAACCCCTTTGTGGAGATTAAACTCATAGGCCCAGATTAAAAGGGGATCACTATATAAAGCGCAGGTTGTGATATAAAAATTGGCTAACATTAGCAAGTCCAAGGTAAAACAGATTTACCAGAGAAAAACATCACTTTTTATACTCGTATAGATAAATAAGTATAATATATATATATTTTTAAAAAAATAAAATTTTCTTCTAAGTTAAGTACATAGGTATTTGAAGTATTCCTAATGCACTTTCGGTTTAGCGGTCAAGCAAAAGAGAAATTAGTCATTTTTTTTAGCGTGCCCCATAGAAGCCTAGGGGCAAAAAGGGGTTAGCACAGTAATGTTAACTGACCACCAGAGTCTTTAGCTCGAGCGATAACTTTTTACTTTCAAATTGTAACACCAGCACAAACATAGACGCGCTATTGATTTACCTTGAGAGGTGCTAGCTCTCAACAGCACTAAAATGTTTGCACTCCACTTGTAATATAGCCCATAGTAAACATGGTCAGTAATGCAAAAATTACCTGCCCTAACAATTTAGAGCTTGCAAGGTTAACATTAGAATTTTCATTTAAAGGGACAGTCTACACCAGAATTTTTATTGTTTTAAAAGATAGATAATCCCTTAATTACCCATTCCCCAGTTTTGCATAACCAACACAGTTATATTAATATACTTTTAACCTCTGTGATTATCTTGTATCTAAGCCTCTGCAAACTGCCCCCTTATTTTAGTTCTTTTGACAGACTTGCAGTTTAGCCAATCAGTGCCTGCTCCCAGATAACTTCACGTGCACGAGCACAGTGTTATCTATATGAAACACATGAACTAACACCCTCTAGTGGTGAAAAACTGTTAAAATGCATTCTGAAAAGAGGGGGCCTTCAAGGTCTAAGAAATTAGCATATGAACCTCCTAGGTTAAGCTTTCAACTAAGAATATCAAGAGAACAAAGCAAAATTGGTGATAAAAGTAAATTGGAAAATTGTTTAAAATTGCATGCCCTATCTGAATCATGAAAGTTTATTTTGGCCTAGACTGTCCCTTTAATGTTATTTTTATCTCTGTACAATGTAGTAGTTTAGAACAAGGCTTTAAAATGTGTAAGGGGCATAAACCCAACATTATTCTTTCATGATTCAGCCAGAGCATATACTTTAAAACAACTTTCCACTTTACGTCTATTATCAAATTTAGCTTCATTCTCTTGGTATCCTTTGTTGAATAAGCAGCAATGCACTACTGGGAGCTAGCTGACAACAGGTGAGCCAATGACTATAGGCAACCACCAATCAGCAACCAGCTCCCATGAGTGCTTTGCTGCTCCTGAGGCTACCTAGATATGATTTTCAACAAAGGATAACGAGAATGAAGCAAAATAGATAATATAAATAAATTGGAAAGATTTTTAAAATTGTATGATGTACAGTATAGGAATCATGGGTTTACAGTGTTTAGAATTTACCTTCAAACATGTAGTCCAAAATCATAAATATATCGTGAGCACTTTATTGGTGGAACAGTGTCATATATAAATTGTTTAAGCAGGAGCTCTTATAGTCACTATATGGACATCCAACATGGCCTCAAAATGCATTGTACAGGAGTACACTGTTGCTCAGCAGTTATAGAATTAACCAAAATTCTTCCAGTGTCTTGGAAAAATACCAGCTTTTACATAGTTAGTGATTACACTCTTCACTTAAGATAGACAGAGAGCTCCACGCACAAATCAGGGAATAGCAGCAGTTCATCTTTTGTAGTTGAGGTCTCTGTTAGACCAGAAAATTGTAAACTGCCCTAAAGAGGATGAGGACCAGCAGCTGAAGTGCTTGTTGCTCCTAAGCCTAGGCAGTGAAACTGTTTCTATGCGCTGATCAATACAGAAAGTCAGGTGAAAACATTCAGGAAAAAATTGCATCTAATAGTTACCCAAAACAATCTGCAAGTGCCAGACAGGACCTTAGTTACTACTGCAGGATATTGCTGGTAGTTCGGCCTGGTTATGAAATTGGAACAGTATTCTGCACTCAGGGGTAGGCAGCTCACAACAGTGTTGTACATATTGGTCTTGTAATTCTAACATCAGACACTGTAATGATTTAGTAGAGAGTGAGGATGGATCACAACTGCAGAGTATGCAAAATAAATGATTTGTATCACTTTTGGCAAATGGACTATTGAACAGCATAGACCAAGCTGCTTTAAGTGAAGTTGTTATTCTCAAGTAATTGAATTGCAGATCAGAAACTTGTCTGGCAACAAATGATGTAAATCACATATGCTGTTGAATGTCACAGCAATAGTATAAACATAAACAAAGGCTGGATCAGAAGAAATGTAAAAAATAAAACAATTTCTTAGTAGCAAACTTTAGTGTTCAGCTAGCTCCCAGTATGATAAATCTTGATAAAGAAAAGCAGAGTTCCAGAAAGCAGGTAGTGTTGCTATTAGTGCTGGAGTAAGATATAACAGTTCAGTGTGAAGTGTAACTCTCAGTTTTAGACACTGTTAGTTAGTTTGTCACAGAATGGTATACACATGTGCTGATAGTCTTGCGGACAGTAGAGCAGCAGGGAAAAGCAAAGTTCAAGGTTTATTTGTACAGCACAGCTTAAAGTAACTACAGTGCTTACCCCCAGTCACCGGATGGTGTGAAATAGAAGCAGAATTAATTCTGAGATGTCCTTGTACTTAGTCCGTGGGAGGTTGTTTGTAGATGAGTTGCACTGTGTTGCAGTGGAAGAGAGATTGAAGTCCGCTGTGTGAGAAACGCTTCAGTGGCTCAAATGAGATAGCAACTCAGAGGGAGAAGGCAGCAAACACACTGCAGTATGAAATAAGTCTCTGTTGTAGCGTGCACGCTTAAAAGAAAAACTCGCCTCTGTAAAAGTTTATGTAGGCAAAATGAGCATATGAACCGGCAGTAAAAATAAGTAATCCCAAGGTAGTAGCTGGTTCAGAAATTGGAAGAAAAGCAGACTGGTTTGTTTTCAGAGAAAACACACAGCAAGTGGAAAACAGACAGACTTCAGAGCTAGTCTAGAAACTTAATAATTAAGCACCTGTCTGCAGTCAGCTGATGCCTTAAGTACAGGTAAGGCTGAAGTCAGGTGAATGGGAAAGGCATAGGTAAAACATGGAGTGGAATCCATACATAAGGTGAATGGGAAAGGCATAGGTAAAACATGAAGCGGAATCCTTACATACGCCCCCCTTCAAGCAAGCCGATCCTCGGCTTGATGTTTAGGTCTAAGAGGATATCGTCTGTGGAAACGGGAGATGAGTCTAGGTGCATCTATATTGGTATAAGGCTCCCAGGTGTCATCATCAGGTGAGTAGCCTTTCCATCTGACCAGATATTGTAAGACACCTTTATGCCGTCTGGAATCCAGGAGGTCTTGAATTTCATAAGTGTCCGGATCCAGGGGTACAGGTACAGGTGGTAAAATAGTTTTCACTGAAGGATCATCTGAAGCTGGTTTAAGAAGGGACACATGAAAAGTAGGATGGATGGGTATAGAACTGGGAAGGTCCAGAGTAACTGCATTTGGGTTAACAACGTGAGTGATAGTGAACGGTCCGATATATAATCCTGCTAGTTTTTTACTGGGAACAGGGATTTTGATATTTTTTGTCGAAAGCCAAACTTTATCGCCTATGGCATAAGATGGTGATGGTCGTCTGCGTAAGTCGTAGTATTTCTTCTGTGAGGTCTGAGCCTGTTGGATATTTGTTTTTAGGAAGTGGAAGTTTTCAGCGAGCTTCTGTAGTAGATCATCTACAGAAGGAGAAATTGGGTTATCCGTTTGTTCCAGGGAAAAATGTGGATGAAAAGCATAATTTGCAAAGAAGAGTGAAACTTTGGTGGATGAATTAACCGAGTTATTGTAGGCAAATTCGGCCAGATATAGGTATTGTGACCATTCATTTTGCTGATAAGAGCAATAACAGCGTAGATACTGCTCTAGCCATTGATTTAATTTCTCTGTTTGGCCATTTGTTTGTGGATGGAAGGCAGTACTTAGGCGATGATCAATTTTCAGTTGAGCAGAAAGACTTTTCCAGAACTTCGAGGTAAACTGAGTACCCCTATCAGTTGTTATGATTGAAGGAATTCCGTGGTATCTGACAATCGAATTTAAGAAGAGTTGTGCTGTCTCACTGGAAGTGGGAAGTTTGTTAAAAGGGATAAAATGAGCCATTTTGGTCAGGATGTCTGTGACAACAAGAATGGTGTTGAAACCTGAACTCACAGGTAATTCAACTATGAAGTCCATGCCGAGATGTAACCAAGGTCTATCAGGTATTTGAATTGGAAGAAGATGTCCATATGGCTTGGCCCTTTCCTTTTTGGAAGTAATGCAGATGGAGCAGTTTGAGATATAGTTTTTTACAGATGTTTCCAAATTTGGCCACCAGTAGGATCTGCTGAGAAGTTCCTTTGTTTTCATAATACCTGGATGTCCAAGGAGAGGTGGATCATGATGTTGTTTAATTAGAGCAGGTCTAAGAATCTCGGGGACATACAAGAGAGTCCCATGATAGTAGAGGTTGTTTCTACAAGATAGTCGGAGTTGAGGTAGCTGAGGATCTGACCGTAAAGCTGTTTGAAGTTGCGTCTTGAAAGTGGACAGTAGACCCAAAAATCTATCTGTGGGAATGATAGAAGTAGATTCCTGAGTGTTTGGAGGTCTAGGGTCTTTCCTAGAAAGTGCGTCCGCCTTTCCATTTTTAGAGCCGGGCCTGTAGATGATTTGATAGTTAAACCTGCTGAAGTATAGGCTCCATCTTACCTGTCGACTAGAGAGAGTTTTATTCCTCTGTAGGAACTCGAGATTACGGTGATCCGTGTAGATGATTATTGGTAAGACGGTGCCCTCCAGGAGATGTCTCCAATGTTCAAAGGCACGTTTTATTGCCAGGAGTTCCTTTTCTCCAACAGCATAGTTCATCTCAGGTGCAGAAAGAATTTTGGAATAGAAAGCTACTGGATGTAGTGGTTGGGATATACTGCGTCTTTGCGAGAGGACAGCTCCAAGGGCATAATCGGAGGAATCCACCTCCAAAATGAATTGGAGAGAAGGGTCAGGAAATTGAAGTATTGGAGCTGAGCAGAAGGAGTTTTTTAATGAGTTGAAAGCTTCAGTTGCTTTGGAGTTCCAGGTGAAAGGTGTACTGGAACTGGTGAGTACAGTGAGAGGTTTAGCAATTTGAGAGAAATTTTTAATAAACTTTCTATAATAGTTGCTAAACCCGAGGAAACGTTGTAGTTCCTTCCTATTTTTTGGTTGTGGCCAGTTTTTTACTGAATCGACTTTGTTAGCCTGCATTTGGATACCTTTTGGGCCAATGGAGTACCCCAAAAAATCTATTTCCTTGGTGTGGAATACACACTTTTCTAGTTTTGCATATAGCCTATGAACTTGGAGCCTGGAAAGTATCCAACTAACATGTTTAACATGTTCTTCAAGCGTGTTTGAGTACACTAGAATGTCGTCCAGGTATACGACCACACAAGTATCAAGAAGATCGTGAAATATATCGTTAATAAAATACTGGAATGTGGCCGGGGCGTTAGTTAACCCGAACGGCATTACCAGGTACTCAAACAGGCCGTATCTTGTCCTAAAGGCGGTCAACCACTCATCCCCTTCTCTTATGCGGACAAGGTTATAAGCCCCTCTTAGATCTAATTTGGTGAAGATTTTGGCATGTTGGAGGCGTTCAATGAGTTCGGGGATGAGTGGTAGGGGATACCTGTTTTTTATCGTAATTTTATTGAGCTCCCTGAAGTCGATGATTGGTCGAAGGGAGTTATCTTTGTTTCTTACGAAGAAGAACCCGGCTGCTGCTGGAGAAACTGAAGGACGTATAAAACCTTTTTTTAAGTTTTCATCTAAATATGTCTTTAAATGATCAAGCTCGGGTTGGCAAAGAGGGTAGAGATGACCGTAGGGAGGAGTGGTACCAGGTTTGAGGTCGATCGGACAGTCATACGACCGATGAGGAGGTAGAGTATCAGCTTCCTTCTTACTGAATACGTCTGCAAACTTCTCATATACTTTAGGTATGTGTGGAGTTTCTGTCAAATGGAAGAGAACAGAATGATTTAGACAGGTTTGCTGGCAATATGGTGAATCAAATTTTACTTCCAAAGAACACCAATTGATCACAGGTTCGTGTAAACGGAGCCATTGTAACCCTAGTACAATGGGGAATAGAGGAGAGGTAATAACATCAAAGGTGATGTATTCCTGATGTGAACCTAGGGTGGATACCAAAATGGGAATTGTATGCTGAGTAATAGGACCAGAAGAAAGTTCAGACCCATCTACAACCCGTATAGAGACAGGAGACAATTTAGTGATGAGAGGTATTTTATATTTTTCAACAATAGCTTTATCTATGTAATTCCCTTGGGCTCCTGTGTCAATTATAGCTTCTTTCGTCATGCGATTGCTGTCCCACTGTAAAGAGAGGGTTAAAGTACAGTGAATTGGTTTATCATGTTCAATCATTGAAGTCAAATGTAAGAGAGACTTATTATTTTTATTTTTACGTAGGGAGGGGCATTCGCGGATAGGATGGTTTGGGCTTCCACAATACATACACAGTCCTTTTGATTTTCTTCTAAACCTTTCTTCAGAGGTCAATGGACCCCTCCTAAAGCCTATATCCATAGGTTCAGGCACACTTGATGAAGAAGCAGTTGGAGGAGGATGGAATGATCTCTTGTAAGAAGAATCCCGAATTTGACGCTCTGACTTCCTTTCGCGAAGCCTTCTATCTATTTGCATTGAGAGCTTCATGAAGCCGTCTAAGGAGTCAGGGAGATCAGTTCGGGCTAGCTCATCTTTAACTGCTTCCGAGAGTCCTAGGCGAAATTGGTTTCTTAAGGCAATCACGTTCCATTGGGAATCAATGGCATGTTGTTTAAACTCCGTTATATAAACTTCAACAGGACGGTTGCCTTGCTTTAGTTTCCGCATCTTGCTTTCTGCAGTCAATTGTAAATTTGAGTCTGAATAAAGTTCATCCATGACTGCTAGAAAAGACTGTAGGGATGATAGAATAGGATCGTTGGTTTCAAAGAGCGTGTCTGCCCAGATTCGGGGTTCACCCCGTAGATAGGTAATCATTGTGAGCACTTTAATCTTATCATTAGGATATGTGAGTGGCTTAAGGTTGAAAGTGAGGAGGCAGGCATTCCTATATTGGCGATAGAGACTCCTATCACCATTGAACAAATCAGGTGCTGCAATCTGTGGTTCCACAATAGATTCAGCAGCTTTTGCTTTGGGAGGAGTTGTCTCTCTTATAACCTTAGTTAAAGTCTCATTTTCAATCTTTAGATCTCTAAGGCCTTGACTGAGTTCATCTACTCTTTTAGACAGGTTGTAAACGAATTGGGGCAAATCTGCTGGATCCATATTTTTTGGGCTTAATTATTCTGTAATGATTTAGTAGAGAGTGAGGATGGATCACAACTGCAGAGTATGCAAAATAAATGATTTGTATCACTTTTGGCAAATGGACTATTGAACAGCATAGACCAAGCTGCTTTAAGTGAAGTTGTTATTCTCAAGTAATTGAATTGCAGATCAGAAACTTGTCTGGCAACAAATGATGTAAATCACATATGCTGTTGAATGTCACAGCAATAGTATAAACATAAACAAAGGCTGGATCAGAAGAAATGTAAAAAATAAAACAATTTCTTAGTAGCAAACTTTAGTGTTCAGCTAGCTCCCAGTATGATAAATCTTGATAAAGAAAAGCAGAGTTCCAGAAAGCAGGTAGTGTTGCTATTAGTGCTGGAGTAAGATATAACAGTTCAGTGTGAAGTGTAACTCTCAGTTTTAGACACTGTTAGTTAGTTTGTCACAGAATGGTATACACATGTGCTGATAGTCTTGCGGACAGTAGAGCAGCAGGGAAAAGCAAAGTTCAAGGTTTATTTGTACAGCACAGCTTAAAGTAACTACAGTGCTTACCCCCAGTCACCGGATGGTGTGAAATAGAAGCAGAATTAATTCTGAGATGTCCTTGTACTTAGTCCGTGGGAGGTTGTTTGTAGATGAGTTGCACTGTGTTGCAGTGGAAGAGAGATTGAAGTCCGCTGTGTGAGAAACGCTTCAGTGGCTCAAATGAGATAGCAACTCAGAGGGAGAAGGCAGCAAACACACTGCAGTATGAAATAAGTCTCTGTTGTAGCGTGCACGCTTAAAAGAAAAACTCGCCTCTGTAAAAGTTTATGTAGGCAAAATGAGCATATGAACCGGCAGTAAAAATAAGTAATCCCAAGGTAGTAGCTGGTTCAGAAATTGGAAGAAAAGCAGACTGGTTTGTTTTCAGAGAAAACACACAGCAAGTGGAAAACAGACAGACTTCAGAGCTAGTCTAGAAACTTAATAATTAAGCACCTGTCTGCAGTCAGCTGATGCCTTAAGTACAGGTAAGGCTGAAGTCAGGTGAATGGGAAAGGCATAGGTAAAACATGGAGTGGAATCCATACATAAGGTGAATGGGAAAGGCATAGGTAAAACATGAAGCGGAATCCTTACAGACACAGGCGGGATGCAGGTAGAATAGACTGATGCCCTTTAGAGGCATATTGAAGCTTTACGATATGAATATAGCTGTAGGGTAGGGTTCAATCAGGTCTGCTCCAAGGGAATATAGTGGGTCATGTGGGATACATAAGCCAGGATTACCTTGGGCAAGGGCAGGTTAGTAACCATGGTTACTGATTATTTCTCCTGTACTCTAGTCCAGGTATCCTGAAAATCTAGCCTCTTAGTGTGTCCTGAGGACTGGAATTAAGAAACACTGTTCTAGGATCTGCTGCAACTACATTTCAATGGCAAACGTCATCTCTCAGCAGTCATTTTATTATTTCTGAATTCTTAAAAATTAAATCAGGTCTTACTTTTCTGGGTTATGTTTACATATCTAGAGATCAAGGCAAAATATTAGAATATTACAGATAACTCACAATTGCTGCTGTTGAAATTCATCTGTCTGATATAAAATGTAATTGTACTTAGAGTTTTGCAACATTAACCGTTACTTGTTAAGGAAGCTCAGATGCTGTAATTGAATTACTTTAGCTGTCTTGAGTATTACAGGCTTTTTAATAACGTTTTGTTTTATCATAGGAATTGAATATCCAATTGTGATCAGAAACACAAAGGTAACATTTTTCTGTTGAACACAACATTCTCACTGTTATTCTACCGAAGGATCAGCTATTTTTTATATATATTTATAGTGTCAAGCAATGTGACAGCTGAGTGACAGAATGACTGTTTAAAGCCCCCACAGCACATGTTTTAGCTCCTACAGAGAACAAAAACATATGCGTCTTATAAAATAACAAATCTTCACATTATGGACCATTTCAGTTCTGTTGTTGAGTGGTTGTGCAATTGATATTTACTGTCTCTTGATCTGTAACCTAGGAGATATTTATCATACACAGGCATCACAGATCAGCTTGAGGAAAAGTGGGTTTCATGAATCCATTGGTTCTGAAATAAAGGCTTGATTTTCCAGGGCTGGATTGTTTTCTGTTCAGAACACTAAAACAAGACCAAAAAAGTATAAATTGTTGTTTAAAGTGGTTTAGAAAACATTTAATTTGGCACTTTTTTAAGGTTATCCCTCTATTGCTTTAAAGGAACATTAAATGCATGTTAATACCTTATAAAGGACTCGATTATATTTGGCACGGTAACAGTTGCGGGCAAGCAAAAAATAAAGGGTTTTTTTGCGTGCGTTTGAAGTAGTTGAAAGTGTGTGGGAGGGGGAAATATTACAATTGCATTCATAATAACACTATCTAATATAACTTTTTATTGAAATTTTACTTAATAAATAAATTTTTGAGAGAGAGATAAATTGAGTTGCTATGAGTATTTCCCTCTACTTTGTTTATATATACTGTATATATGTATGTGTATGTATATATATATATATATATATATATATATATATATATATATATATATATATATATATATATATATATATGCTTTTTCCCACACTTTTCGCACTTCATTAAAGTTTTAACGCATGCGATATTTGAAGTGAGTATCGGGTTAGCGCACAAGCGAAGACTTTTTACTTTTAACCTGTTATACCCAATGCATGCAAAAAGCCGAAGTCAAACGGAGTTAAAGTGCGATAGCAAACTGCCGCTCCACTCATAATCTAGCCAAAAATATATTTTATTATACACAATGAAAACAGATTGATTTTATTATTTAAATCTAACCCTGTAACATGCTTTTAGTGATAGCTTGATATGTGAAGGACTTCACTTCTACCTTTCCCTCATTGGCTACAGCATAGACTATATGATAAACAATTCTCAAGGTTTTTCATGGTGTACATACGTCCCTGGACACATAATACATAATAACATAATATATTTAAGCACTTTTTTTTAATCACTCAATACAGCCAAGTATTTGGATACCTGTGTCACCATCAATACTGGCCAATGTACTCTATTATAATTATTATTGTTATCAGTTATTTGTAGAGCAACAACAGATTCCGTAGCGCTAACTCTATCTAACATTGTATCCTGCTATATTATTATTTCATGGGCAGAGCGAAGAGGTGCATTGTAAGTACGTGGTCACATGCGCTGGCCTATTTTCAGACAGATTGTCCCAAGCCAGCGGTTGTAGCCCAGAGCCACGTATCGTTCCATTCCGTGGGGATTACTTAGTGCTGAAGCCTGAAAAATGCTATCTTGTTAAAGGCAACATTTATCCGGTAAGTTAGAACTTAAAATCCATAGGAGCGATTGAGAACTGAAAATACCATACAGTCATTCTCAAAAGTGAAGAGCTTTTAATTTAAACAAAATAATCATGTGCTATCAAGTGTTTGTTCTGATACACTGCTGTGTTGCTGAGATAGATTAGATGGTAAAATGGCCGACTGTTGTACCCGATTTCCTGCTGATACCTTATAGTTGTAGATTCCAGCATGGCTGACTGATTCTTTCATCCTTCCAGGATCAATAAACTGAGTAATAATAGCTATTATTTGTCCGTTAAAAGCCAAGGCCTACATGCCGAGCAATATGAGTTGCTTTAAATGGTGATAAAAATCAGTTATGGCCAACTTCATAACACATGAGGTCAGATAACATTTTAGAACAATTAAGGGTTGCATATAAATGTATTGTAATTGTGACTGACTCCGGATACCCCAACTGGGTATCTTCACCAAAAGGACCTTCTTCACCCTGGAACCTGTAGCTGTAGAGCTGGAAAGTGATTATAGCAAGTAGCCCACCCTAATAAACAGACAAGACCAGTATTAAGGTGAAACATTAGCTGCTTTATTGAGACAAACACACAGCTTATATACACAATTGCCATCTGATAAGAGCCTAATCTGATCAAAAGAGCACCGCCCCTCCAGACAGGCTGGCACCTCTATAGGAGCCATAGGCACATAGAGATCCCATAATAGCTAGGTTGTAGTTTTGGAGTGATCCTGAGGGAGTGGCAGCTATTCCAGGGTATCATTGGAGAGCTCCAGGCCCCAAGATGTCACAGTCCAAAAAGCGACATGATCCATGGCTAGGGACTGGAGTGGCTGCCTGGCAAAGGGTACTCAGGAACAGTCTGAGGTGGGGGGCTCCAAAAACCCCAGGTTCCAGAGTGAGCTCCCTCTTAGTAATCCCCAGAAGAGCGGAGCTCTGGAGCAAAGGGCTTTGAGAGAGACCTAGGTTAAATCTCTAGGGATCTCAGCCGGTGAATAATTCCATAAGATCCCGGCTGGGACTCGGCAAGGCATGAAGGGGGTAAAGCGTGGGTAACTATTAGCTCTTTCAGGTCAAAGTTCCATTACTGCAAAAACAAAGGGGACTGGTGGAAAACATAATAATCCAAGTAGGGGAAGGGGTTGCCCTGGCAGCCTGGTATCCATGACAGTGTAAACCCCCTCCCCCCTCATAGCCCAGCTGACTCGGGTAGATCCTGATGGGTCGGCTTGGGGCTGTTCGGTGGTGTTATTCCAATTCAGTGTGCCGGGAGAGGCCATCTGCATTGCCGTTACGCTTTCACGGCCAAAACTAAATGGTGAAGTTGAATGGCTGCAAGGCTAAGCTTCACCACAACAGCCATCATTGTCCCCGGAAACCCTATTAAGCCAAACCAGAGGGTTGTGGTCAATGAGCAGTGTAAAAGATCTCCCGTACAAATAAGGTTGCAAATACTTGAGGGCCCACACCAGCGCCAAACACTCCTTCTCTACTGCCGCGTAACCCACCTCCCTAGGCAGTAGTTTTCGGCTGGTGTACGCTACGGGGTGCTCATGGCCCTCTTCGTCCACCTGGCTCAGAACTGCGCCCAACCCTGACATGGAGGAATCTGTATTGACACAAACGTTTGGATGGGTTAGGAGCGCCCAGGATAGGGGCAGAAATTAAGGCTGTTTTCAGTTGTTGGAAGGAAGCCCCGCACTCAGGGGACCACAGGACTTGCCGAGGTAAGTGTTTTCTGGTCAGGGGTTTGGCCAGGGTACTGTAGTTGGGGACAAACTCCAAGAGACTAGGACTTGGGTCTTGGTTTTGGGGATTGGCCAGTTAGAGACTGCCTCAATCTTGGCCGGCTCTGGCTTCTGCTTCCCGCATCCCACTCGGTGTCTAAGGTACTGGACCTCTGTCCTCCCTACCTTGCACTTGTCTGTCTTCAGAGTCAGACCCGCATCCCTGATGCGGTCCAAGACGATACCTAGGTTAACCAGGTGTTCCTCCCTGGTATCGCTGTAGATTGCAATGTCATCCAGGTATGCAGAGGCATAATCTTGGACGCCATCGAGGAGGTGATCTACCATCCTCTGAAATGTCGCCGGAGCATTCTTCATCCCAAACAGCATGACTTAAAACTGGTACAGGCCGAATGGAGTGATGAATGCTGACTTCGGAATAGATTCCGGGTCGAGAGGAATCTGACAGTAACCCTTGCAGAGATCTAACGTTGTCAGAAAGTTACCCCGGGCTCATCCACCTAGGGCATAGAATAGGCGTTGGTCGGAGTCCGGTCATTAAACTTAGTACCTGTCTGATTTGCTCCCGCTGCACAATCCCTATCCGCACATCTACTCTTTTGCCGGCACCCTACTCCGCCTGGGCACCTCCGGCATGGGGATACTCTCCAAGTCCTCCATGGCCAGAGCACATATGGTGGCTACCTCCTCTGGTCTCTCCTGGTACGCCTTCAGCATGTTCACATGGAAGGTCTGGCGGACTCGTTCATCTGAACATTTGGCTACCAGGTAGGTAGTATCACAAAGCTGTGAACAGGAGGTGCATCAGGTATCTCTCTTAGTCCTTGTGGGAGGCAGAGAACGTCCGAAGCAGCTGCTTCAGTGTTCCATTGAATCTCTCGCATAACCCGTTGGTCTGGGTGTGGTATGGGGAGCTTGGCAGGGGTTTTGTTTCGCAATGCCTCCATAGCTGCTTGGTCCGAGATAATCTCCTAGGGGAAACCCACTCTGGCAAAGATCCGGACCAGGGCAACGGCTACTGTCTCTGCCTGGATATTGGCAGGGGGGATTGCCTCCCGTTACCGGGTAGCATAATCTACTACCGTCAGTATATATATATTTTTCCCGTGGGGCTAGGACGGGGCAATGGGCTGATGATGTCAACAGCTATCCTGCTGAAAGGTTCATCAATGATAGGGAGGGGATGCAGGGAAGCTTTAGTATGGTCACCTTTCTTTCCTACTCTCTGACAGATGTCACAAGTACTGCAGTACTGCCTAACGTCCCCTGTAATCCCTGGCCAGAAAAAGGTCTGGGTAAGTCGGTGGCGGGTCCGAGTAATCCCTAGATGTCCTGCCAGGGGAATGTTGTGCCCAATGTGTAGTAGGTCGTACCAATACTTTTGCGGTACCACCAACCCTTTACAGGAGTCCTCTGTCCCATTCAAAGCGGTCCCCTCCTAACCCACCTGGGTCTGCCCCCACCCGTTCCCGGTAGGGGGCTAACGTCTGGTCACTTAATGTCTCCTGGACAAAGTCGGAAGCCCAGGAGATAGGGTAATCTGTGGTGGAGGGTTACCTGGGTCCCATCCTCGAGTGCTTCAGCATGGAACCTGACTTGTTGGCGGATGGTAGCAGGGAAAGCATCCGTGGAGGCATCCATAAGGAAGGAGGATGCGAGGTGTCCCAAGTCATTCCCTAGTAGAACTTCTGCTGGCAAGTGGCCCCCACTTCTACAGCACGGGAACCGGTACTTCAATCCAAGTGGACCTGTGCTGTGGGGATTCGGAGCACCTTACCCCCAGCCACACGAACTGTAACTGATTTCCCTGTCTGGTCCGAATTTGTGACAAGGTGTGGCTAGACAAGAGTAATGGTGGCTCCGCTGTCTCGTAATCCTTAGGCCTGACAGCCGTTAATCCACACTGCCGCTTGTACCGTGTCTACCTCATGCAAGAATCTATATTTCTCTTCTGTCCAAGTTGCGGGGTTAGCGGGGCTTTGGAAACTCCAGCTGGTGCTCTGGTCCGGTTGGTAGGGGAAGGGTTATGTGGGCAATTGGACTGTACACAGCCCATCTGATCGCATCCGTAGCACCAGACTCCCGTCCTCCGGGGTGGAACGGGGCGAGGGCGACGGGATTGAGCCGGTGAGGCTGAAGGGTAACAACTAGCCGCTGGAGTTCAAGAAGGTGCTGCAGGAGGACGGACCACTGGGTTAGGTTCGGGTCGAACCGTGCGTCAGGCATCTAGGAACTGGTCTACCAGAACTGCTGCTTGATCGGCAGTGGCGGGTTTGCGATCCCAGACCCATTCTCGTACCTCCGGTGGGGAGTGGTCATAAAAATGTTCCAGAAGGATGAGCTGTGAGGCTTGTGCCAGGGTGGTCACTTGGCAACCAGAGAACCAATAGTCTAGGGAGCCGGTGAACTAATTGGTCCACTCGGTAAAGGGTTGCCCCTCTCTCATTCTCAGA